>NW_015540949.1:151974-167213 GCF_001515605.1 Sinocyclocheilus anshuiensis
GTGTGTGTGTGTGTGTGTGTACCTGGTATTTATCAGGTTATGGTGACCAAATGTCCCCACAAGGATAGTAATACTAGTAAATTTTGACCTTGTGGGGACATTTTTGAGGTCCCCATGAGGAAACAAGCTTATAAATCACACAGAATGAGTTTTTTTGAGAAAGTAAAAATGCACAAAGTTTCCTGTAAGGGGTAGGTTTAGGGGTAGGGTTGGTGTAGGGCAATAGCACATACAGTTTGTACAGTATAAAAACAATTACGCCTATGAAATGTCCCTATAAAACATGGAAACACAACAAGAGTGTGTGTGTGTGTGTGTGTGTGTGTGTGTGTGTGCACAATAATGATGGTTTGATGATTGGAATCGACCTACATTTGTGTTTTTGTAATTTATCATCAAAACACTCAATAAAAGACTACCTTGATTCTGTGCTTTCCCCAATATATTAAAATAAATAAAATAAAACGAAAAAAAAAAAAGTCTTTGATTGGTACCCAGCTCGAATTATTTGATATTTTGTGTATGATGTTTACCCAGTAGTCTGTATGATTCATGACAGTGTCATTTTTAAACGCATCCTGCCTGGTCTTTCAGCATTCAAAAGAAATATCATCAAAGATTTAAAGATTTAAAGATTAAAAGACAACATCCAACTCAGTTCTCAGTGTCTATATAATATTAAACCTGGCTGATCATTTTCACCACCTCAAAATAAATATTGATCAGATAAATGCAGTGAATATCCTGTAAGCTGTCATGCGATATAAAATATGAAGGTGTCATTCAGGTATTAACCCTCATCTTCTGTTGACTGACTTTACTGCTTTTATGCTTGCACATGTATAAAATGAAAATAATACTAATTGATAAGTAATTTATTAATAAGTAATTTATTCAAGATTAAAGGGATAGTTTACACAAAACTGAAAATTCTGTGATCATTTACTCACCCTCAAGTGGTTCCAAACCTGTATGACTGATATTTTGTTATTTTGTGAAATGCCTCAGTGTAATCCATACAATAGAAGTCAATGGTCACCAAAACTGTTTGGTTATCAACATTTTACAATATATCTCTCTTGTGTTTCACAGAAGAATGTGATTTTTGGGTGAACTATCCTTTTAATATTTTATTTTCCCCTTCAGATTATTTTAATATTCTCCTCTGACCCAATCAAAACTCAGCAGGCAGATATTACTGAAGCTTTATCTCTCTTTTTTATATCTGTTCAGTCAGTTTGACCCCAGTAAAAACAAACTGTAAATAAAAAATAAAAAAACTTGCAGGAATATATCTGTACACAATGCACCATTTAGGCAATCTTTATGATGTGAAAATGTATTCAATTTTTATATCTAGGTTCTCTAAAACCCCAAAGTTAAGTTATTTTTCATAAAGGGTTTAAGCCTGTTATTAAGTCAAAACTATGTTTATAATCATATCTTATAATATTATGCAAAAGTCATAAAGTCAAGCTAGGTGTCTCAGGGACCCCAAAAAGAAGGTGATAGTTAAAGCATATAAAACATAAGCTGTTCATAGCACATAATGAATTGTACACAAATAGTCCAGGACTGATCCGACGACTTTTTATAGCACATGAGCAATTAGTCCACCATAAAGCGGCTGCCTGGCAACAACCAATTTTAGATGGAGAAGATCTCCCAAAGGCCTGCACAAACATCTCAGTATGCAAATCCAGCTTGTGTTATGTCTCTTTACTCTGCCTAATGCTGTGCTATCACTCACTCTTGTGTTTCTGTGTGTGTGTGTGTGTGTGTGTGTGTGTGTGTGTAAGCGTACATCTGTTATACCCTCCGAGAGGCCGCCTCCAGCTCCCAGGAGAGAATGATTCAGGTGCAGGAGTTTTAAAGTCTGTCTGAAGCCGTCTGACATCACACATGCTGCGGGTCTGAATGACATCAAACTTCCATGAAAATCGAGTCTAAATCGGCACCAATGTGGGTTTAAAGCTGTAATCCTTTCTGCTAAAAATGAGGAAAATAATAATAACCTGACACTAGGGCGACTTCCACCTGAAGAGTTTTCATTTTTCCCTTGCCAGATCTTTCAGATTCTTCTTTCACGATTAATATGCATTCGGTGGGTGCAGATAATGAGAACAGAGCTGGTCTATTATTGGCTGATGTAATAAGTAACTAATTCAGTTACTTTAGTAATGTAACTGATTACATTTGATTACTTTTCTAAATTTTCAATCAATGTTTTCAACTGTTCAAACAACTGTTCAAACATTTAAACCAGGCAGGGTTAACCTTATAGTACTACTCAACAGTAATTACTGTCAGACTTTCCAAATCCTTCATCTCTTGAATTAAGATTATAATAATTTAATTTTAAAGCACAGCCACCACAAAATCAGACTTTAGCACCTCTTTTTACTTTGATGTCGTTTTGAGGTTAAATACAGATTTTAAATCATAACAGGAAATAGTAAATATTAATACAAGAAGTAATCAGATGTAACCCCCTTTGTAATCATTAACATTTTCATAACTGTAATTTAAATACACATTTTTTTTCAGTAACTGTAGCAGATTACAGTTACATTTATTTTGCAACTAAATGACGTAATGCCATTACATGTAACTATAGTAGTTATTCCCCAACACTGGTTATTCCTGCTGTAGCACTTTTGTTTAGGGACCAATTCTCACTATTAACTAGTTGCTTATTAGCATGCATATTACTAGCATACTGGCTCTTTATTAGTTCTTATAAAGCACATATTAATGTCTCATTCTGCATGAAAATATTTTAGATCTCTTAATCCTCCACCATACATAAACTACCTTACTAACTGTTAATAAGCAGCAAATTAGGAGTTTATTGCGGCAAAATTTATATTTAATAATTGGTCCCCAAACTAAAGTGTGGCTGTTATTTATACATACAGTAGGTGACAAGTATGATTTGAGCCTTTAAAACTAGGTAGACATATTACCAGAAGTTAAATGTAGTTGTCAACACTTATGCTCTGCTAATAGCTAATACGTTTGGGCTCCTCATAACAATGATGGCCATTAGCAACTATATTTCATCTAGGATACCATATGTAAAACTTAGTATAGATTTCACTTTACTCTCTATTAGTCAGAGCACAGATTTTTCTATATTTAACCAAGCTTTTTTAACCAAGAAAAGTAATTTCTGCAATTCCAAGCATATGGCCTTCAGGAATCAAAATCGCTATGAGTTTTTAATGGCTTGTGGTCATTAAGCCACTCTTCTGTTGTAAAAGGCCATAGGAAAAGTCTTATACAATACAGAGCTTTAATGTTAACACTGTTTCAATTTGTTACATAAAATTAATTTAATGTCACATCACCTGGATGATGATTACTTCTGATTTAAGTGCTTAACTTATTCTAGATGTGGTGTATTGAATGAAATGTGTGTGGGGAAAAATCCACTAACCCACTGATTACAGCCTGTGCGTGCTAAAATTATAATCAATTACAGACTGGCTGTAATGCTAACATTACAGACCACGCAGTTAACAGCAGCCCATTAGTGATTCATGTTTTGACTGATTTGGTTAAAGTTATCTAAAGGTCAGAGGCCTTTTGCAATGCTCATTTTGTGCATATAGTACATAAGGCCCCTGACCTTTATATAATTTCAACCAAAGCAGTAAAGTAATCGCTAATGAGTTGCCATTAACTGTATGGTCTGGACTGTTAGCGCTATGGCTAGCCTGCAGTAGACTGTAATGCTAGCACAGACAGAATGTAATCAATGTGTAACAGGATTTTTTTTTCTCAATACAGTGTAATGCTAAACATACAAGCCCACATGAATAGCATGCAAACAAGCAAAGCGATAAAAACCACAATGGCTGAAAGAGTCACAAGGCAGCAATACTAAGGATGACAAGAAATGTACCAGGCAAGAATTATTGTTTGTTTGAAAGCTTAAGACAGTCAGCACACAGTCATTCACATTCTTGCATGGTTCATTAAATGACCTTTGACCCTCACACATATAAGCCATAAATTAAATATGAGTTATCATGGACCCATAGGGATTTTGTTGCTTCTGCCATTTATATTTGATTTAAAAATACGTCAAGTGTCTAATCTTGGTCTTCATTCAACATTGTATTGATATAATGCTAGCTTTTGTTGTGTAGCATTTAAGCTACATAGCTGCAATTCAGTGATCTGACATCCGTCTATTTTCTTTACTTTAAAAGCTTTAGCCATTATTGTAAAAAAAAAAATAGGCCTATATTTACAGATGTCAAGCTAAAGCTGAGGCAGTGACGGGGCCATTAGGCACAAGCTAAGAATAAACATTTAAAGCTACATGCGCACAAATGGAAAGCAAAGTTTCCTTTACAACACAAACACTCGCATGTTTGTCAGCATGTTGCATTTACTGGCACAAAAATATTCAACAGATTTCTGTTCAAATGGGGTAGTTTTAATCTAAACGGTGATTTGAGTATATTATTTATTCACACTAATATGCAGATGAATCAAATGTTTCAGACACCACTGGGGGAATCTCATAATGTTCTGTTTTTGGCACACAGATTTTGCATTTCCAACAGGTTGTTAGGGAAAGCTGTAATTGCAGGTGTATTCTCTCAAGATCCTTAAATCCCAGCCATCACCTCAACTCTAAGAACAAACTTTACACCACGTTCATCGCACACGTAGGCTACATGAACACACAAACACACACAAGGACAAACCTACTGTAAATCTACCGGCAAACGTTCTGGCGTCTCAAGAGAGTGAAAAGCAGCTCATGAGATTTTCAGCAAATGTAGAATTCCATATTGCTTGAGTAAATATAGCACAAATCTGGGCCATGTTTTGAGGATGTTTCTGCTCTCTCTCAATAAAAAGCTTCAAGTGATTGGCATCTACAGATTGTTATATGGTTCTTATGGCAAGCACTGATGTGTGCAGCACTGATGCACTGTGCGTTTCCAGCTATTTAAAATTAATTGCTAAAAACAAACAAACAAACTACCATTCAAAAGTAAGTCAGTAAGTTTTTTCTGTTATTAAGCAAGAACACATTAAATTGACACAAAAGACTTTATGTTAAAAAGATTTATATTTCAAATAAATTCTGTTCTTTTTAACTTTCTATCATCAAAGAATCATAAAAAATGCATCATGATTTTGATCAAATTAATAAGTGGCACAACTGTTTTCAACAAGAGCATGTTTCTTGCGCAGCAAATTAGCATATTAGAATGATTTATCAAGGATCATGTGATACTGAAGACAGAAAATACATTTGTCACCACTGGAATAAATTACATTTTTAGGTCCCACTTTATATTAGGTGGCCTTAACTACTATATTTAGTTTTAAAAAATGCCTGCATGTAATTATATCTGTAATGAATTTCTGTAATTACATTTTTAATTACACTGTTGACCCATCCCTCACACCTTAACCTACCCATACCATCAAACCTGTCCCTAACCTTACCCGTATCCCACCTCAATAGCAGCAGCAGTGTTTTGCAATACAGTATGAACACAATAAGTACCTTATACTTATTTTTTGATGTAAGTACATAGTAGTTAAGGCCACCTAATATAATGTGGGACCCATTTTAAAATATATTTAAATAGTGATAATATTTCACAATATTACTGTTTTACCATATTTATCAAATAAATGCAGCCTGGGTGAGCATTAAAGACTTCTTTAAAAAAATATTTTAAAAATCTTGCCGACTCAAACTTTTATTTTCCTTGAATAAGAAACTGCATTAAAAAAGATGGACTAACTGATGACAAACCAAAAAAGTCCTCAAATATCAAGATATTGTGCAAACTATGTCATGGTATAAATTGCATAACTACATTATGTGGCCAAAAAAAACTCATCTTTCTCCACTGACAGCTGTCCAAAATTCCCATGGCTTCTGATCTAATTCTGATCAAATTATAAATATATATTAAAGTCAAATAATTCACAATAAACATTTTTAAAAAGACACATTTTATAATAATTATTTTAAAATAATATTTTCCATTTAATATTTGAAAAATGTAAATGGCAACAAAATGTTGTCTTTACAATATTACACTCATTGAGTCTTAAAATATATAGCTGCCTTTATATGACTGATCCAATTAAATGCTGAAATCTTTATCTGTTACTCTTCAAGTGTCAATAATTGAAATTTTAACAATAACAAAATCAAAAAAGGTGCTTCAAAGCTGCTCTTTCAAGATGGAAAACTTGGAAGCAACAAGTCCGTGCCTCCTTCCATTATATAAAGTGCCTAAGGAAAAAGAAATGAATTAATTTCAAAGTATGTTCAAACAGACCACTTTAATACACATAATCTCCATTCCTCTATTGCACATTTGTGCTAAGAGCTCTTGTAAATTCCTAATATAACAAAGTAAAGCATTAAATGTAATTGTATGTGATTTTTTTCATGCTGGGAACATTTTCTCAGTCTATGTCATTACCTCAATGACCCCCTCATTGATACATGGCAGCTTGCTGGTCAGCATGTGATTTATGAGCCCGTTTTGTCTGATTGCCTCATAAAGGAGTCTTTTTCCCTCTGCCCATCTCAGCAGTGACCGACAATAAATGCAGATATTAAATAAATATTTATCCACAGGCTCCTCTGCGGCTGTTCCCCCTCCAGCTGCATGTCTCAGTCTGGGATGGAAAGGACCAAGAAAAGTGAAGTAGGTACTTTTTAATCAAGAGAGAAAGCAATGAGTGCAGCAGGATGTAACAAAAACCCCCGTGCTGTGCTGAGGAGGAGGTAAGAGCCATACGGTAATGAAGTGAGACAGGGACATGTATGGACAGGACAAATCACTTGGCTGCTCAGCCACGGTTCTCCTCTCGCTTTATCAAGGGCCAAGCTTTCCACGTAATCCTCGCCAATCAATTACCCTTGACAGAGAAAGTCAATCAACCAACCCCTGTCGGCTATTCTTAGCCAGACCTATGCTGAAGGTGAAAGCAGTTACATTTAAGTTCAATGCCATGTGTGACTGGAGTCAACTGGGGTCCAAAATTGTGGTAAATCATAATAATTGATATATTAACACAATATATTAGGTTCATGTTTACACTTGACAATAAGGTTTCATTTGGTTTACATAGTTCAATACATTAATAAACATCATTTAACAGTGAACTCTTCTACAGCTTTTATAAATCTTAGCTAATATTAATCTTAACATTTACTAATACATTTTAAGATTAAAAGTTGTATCTGTTAACATTAGTTATGCACCATGAAGTAACTAATGAATACACATTTTTAAGTAACACTCACAAAGGAAAATGCTGTGATAAATGCTGTAAAATGCTGTCATTGTTGCACTGTTCAAATGTTTTATTAGATTATTGGAGCATGCTTTACAAGAAATGTGTATTTTAGTTTTTCTACTTTCTACTTTACACTTTCTACTTTATATTTATTTCAATGTGTTATTTGCTGTTTCTTTGTAATTGTTTGTGAAATTTACTAGCAATTTCTAAGTGGTATTATTTCTACATTAATTTTTTTTTTCTCAGTATAATTAGTTTTAGTTAATGCATTAACTGATGTAACTATTGTTACCATAATATTTAATAATATTTATTTATTTGTTTGCTTGTTTATTTTGCAACTTTCTAATTAATTTGCATTAATATAATAAAATTTTGTCCGGTTTATGCTTAACCCACGTACATTTGGTGTACGAATAATTTTCGAAATAATTGTACAATTATTTTCTAAATAAAAAAGAATATAAATAATGTTGCTTCTGAATCATCTTGGGATGTTTAGATATTATAGTGGAAAAACAAGCCAAAAATACTGATCAAGATATTTATTTATTTATATATATATATATCATTTAAAAAAACGAATGACCTTTGGAATTCTGACTTGAGATCAACTGACTGAATTCTCAAATGCTTTGCTGAAGGCAAAACACACTCATCGAGTCGCTGATGATGATCGCATTTCTGCAGAGTATGTTGCACCTCTGGCTTTTTTGGCTTTTTCTTCTGCTGTGCACCAGAAAACAAACACTGAAGATGCACATTAGACCCCTACAGCTAGCATTCATTGGGAGATGCTCCAATTTATTCTTCCGATATTACAAGTGCTAATCTAATAATGACAGGGAGGAAAATTATGCCGCACTGGTTGTCACAGTGCCTTGAACCCGGAGGATTTCAGCTTTTGTGAATGAAGTGTGAAAGCTTGTAACAAATCCCTATTACATGTCATTAAGCGAATGAAAATGAGAAGCGTAGGGGGGCAGAAAGAGATGGAAGGATGAACGGAGGCGGGTGGGGACACATTATGTGGAGTTTAAAATGAAAGTTCGTTCAGAGTGTTTTCAGATAATCCTTCAACTCTCCCACTAATCGGTCCGCACGGCTAAAAATCTCAAAACCCTTTTTTCCGTTCAAAGCTTCTTACAGAGTCCAAAAGTCTCAAGTTCACTGGTTCTTCCTCAAGCAGTGGTTTTCAACTGGGGGTTACAACCCAAAAAAAATTAGGCAAGTCTGTTCTGAGGAAAACAACACAATGCTAACAGTGCAAATTATGCAATGCAATTAGCCATAAAATTAAATATAATTAGCTAAATAAATTCAATAAAAAGACTGTGTACAATTAAATTTACAGTATTTTGGCACTAATTCAACTGTCACATGGTAGAAACCAGTCAAATTAACCACATGCCAAGGTTGTGTGACATGCCTTCATTGTCAAAAACCATTAACCTATATAAAAATAACCAAGACTACATTAAATACAGGTTTTTGTGCGTAAATATTTCTGCTGTTCAAATTAAAGCAGTTCTTTTGAACTTCCTCTACATCAAAGAATCGTGAAAAAGTATCTTGTTTTCACAAATTATTAAGCAACTGTTGTCAACACTGAATGTTGTCAACATTTAGAATGATTTCTAAATAATATTTATATATAATATTAATATATATATTCTGATTTCACAATATTAATGACTTTACTGTATTTTCGAGCAAATAAATGCAGTCTCCTTGAGACTTTTTTCAAAAACATAAAAAAAAACAGTCCCAGACTTTTGAATGGCTGTGTGTAGTATAAACAAAACTTAACAATAAAATATAATAAAAACTACCTTTCGGAAATGTGTTACATATATAATCCAACCAAATCAAGTGCCTTTGTTCTCAAGCCTTTCAGAAGAATTGCTGCACAGAACGTTTCACACACGTCTCCGGTGCATTTCCTCAGAACGTGTCTCTAAAGACTCATTTCCCTTCTCTGTTATTCCCTCCTTCCCAGAGCTCACAGGCTCCCCCTGGAGCAACACAATTGCTCTGATACCAACATCAGGCTGGAGCTGCAGACATCCATTGTGTGCTGCAGACATGTCCTTCTCACCACAACACACACAGCTGTCCCTGTTCTCTCCCTTTCCCTCAGCCTGTCTCTTTCCATACGCATCTACTTCCTTTGTCTCTCCGCGTGGGTGTGTGTGAGTCTCTCTCTCTCCTTCCGTTATCTTCCTCTCTCTCACTCATTCCATCAATCGGTGAAGTCTTTAGTCATGTGCTGTCTATCATGTGTCTGGTTCCCATTGAGAGAAATCACATCCTAGCCATCTTTGTCAGCCAGACAACCTCATGACCCCCAGGGAGGATGGGAGAAAGCGAGAAATGTGTTTTTCAGTAAAGGTGGGGGTGGTAGTTTTTGTGAGCCAGTGATTTGTCAATGGCGTAGAGAGGAACTCAAAAAGTGCTGTTGTTGTTTCACAATTGGTGAAGGGTTTTCTTCCTGTCTGCCAAGATGGCCGAATTGAAAGACAAACAAGTGTGATGGATGTTGCTTCTTTAGGTGAAGTCTTTTTGCCAATGTTTCCTCTCCCACCTCGCCACAGCTGGCGAGAGCCCGTAGGGAGGGGTGGAAAACTTCTGTTATACATGGCAGACTTTTCTCAAGTATCCATTTAAAAATTCATACAGGTCCAATGATCTGGCAACCATTTTAGACTGACTAATGTCTGACTAATTAGCCGAACGCACTGATCTCATGGTCGCTTCTTAATTAGCAGGAATCTAAGAAGTCTAATTTGAGGCTCAAATGACCTGAGACAAAGTCAAGAGGATTTGGTAACGATCTGGCTCTTGGTGAATGTTGAATTTGATTAGGCTTGTGATTTCGTTTGGGATTCAGATTAACATTAATCAAGACCTGTTGGTAAAATCAGAGGCGATTGGTCTGGACTGATTGGACACTCTTAAAATTATGAAGGGATTTGATTAACTTCCCCCTCCTTCTATGTCTACTAACAGGTTTCAGTCAAATTGAATAGTACAAAAACCACTTTGGCTCTGATAACTTGTTCATTCTTTATTCTAGTTATTTGGGTTAACCTAGGGTGATTATAATGATCACTTCTGTCACTTTTCGTCTGCCATTATTATTTTTCTTTTCACTCATGTGAAAGGATTCTTCGCCACTTGACATTCTCATTTGCATCAATATGTGCGTCTGGCCAACAATGCGACATATTATCAGCTTTGAAGTGGCATAGAGCTGTTTAACATAAAGAGCATAAAATGTCAGTCACAAAAGTAAACTTTCACAAAATCAATAAACCAACCTGTTTATTTGCTAATTGTTTCAGAATCGGATGACCGCTTTAATTCCACCGCTTTTTGAAGTGAGTGAAATACCACACGGAAGTTTATGCAATCTCCTCACATCTCTGCGAAGGAAGAAAATGAGGAGAAGGCGTCAGAAAGCCATCAGTGCGTGTTTTCAAGCGAGTGCGTTCTGTCTCCTCTGCATTATGGGTAATGGTGAAAGGAGAAAAGCTTCAGATTAGCTTCATGCTCCACTAGAAACATACTCTGTCTTATCGAGGACCGGCCATTTTTCATCTGTGCTTTCAATTTATTTATCGTTTCAAACAATAACAACTCATGCAAATGAGAGACCGAAAGCTCTGTTCAGCACATTTCATAAATTGTGCCCTCAGCAACAGAGGCGCTTGTCCCACAATGAGAGCAGCTTTGGGCTAGATTACTCATACAGGCTGTTATATTGTGTCACTGACAACAGAATATTAGCGTTTCAAGAGAATCCCAGAAAAGTTTTTAGTGCTTTTACTCTTAGCAAACAATGGAAATGGTGTGTTTACTCATGGCTGTATTATTTTATAATATCATTGTTTATTTTACAACACACGACAACATGGCACATTTTTACTGCAAGACTTGATCTGCTTTCAAAACTATCCTGTGAAGCCGTTCAATTACTGAAAATTCAGAATGCAATGTAAAGGTTTTCTCTGTTAGCACCTCAATGCCTTTTATGTATAGAGATTATTATTTGACCTTTTCGATCTTAACATATGAAAATGCATCATAAAAATATTTGGTAACACTTTAGTTTAGGGACCAATTCTCAATATTAACTAGCTGCTTATTAGCATATTTGCTATTTATTAGTACTTATAAAGCACATATTAATGGATTATTCTGCATGACCATATTTTAGATCCTAATAATACCATACTAACTGTTAATAAGCAGCAAATTAGGAGTTTGAGACAAAAGTCATCGCTAATAGCTAGTTGATAGTGGATTGGTCCCCAAACTGTGACCATATATTTTTACACTGACATAAAAATAAGTATTAAGCCTAATTGGTAAGCGCAGCATATGCACATTTTTAATATATAAAATAGATATGAAATATGCATATGCTGAATATATGCCTATGCTAAATATAACTAAAATTAAAAACCATGATAATCTCAGCAAACAGTGAAAGAGTCATTCACTGTAATATTTATTGTGAAAATGTAAATATAATTCATCTCAATCAAAAAAACATGAATTGCACCTTTTAATTAAATGTCATTTTCACAACAAACAACGATTTTGCCATTGACAAAGTTTTTTCAAAAGTTAGTGAACTTGGTTACCAAGGAAACAAAGGTGTCAGCTTTAGATATGAGATGTCTAATGGTAATAAGTCAAATATCATGTAAATATCACCTACAGTATTTCTATTGTGTCATTTTCCATCAAACTGTAATTCTGTTAAACTTGTGTGGAAAAAAAGTGTGAAAATATCATTTAATTGATTTATAGTTAAGATGCAAAAAGTACTGGCAACAAAATGATCCATATCAAGACAAAATTGTCATAATAGTAAAATTAAAAAAAACCTTTTGAAGGAAATGTTAATGATGTTTTTTAGAGAAAAAAAAGTATTTGTCAGTCTTACCAACTAACTAACTATATGTACAGCATCAGTGTCCCTTTTACTGCTTAGAGGTCAAACCTTACTAGGTCTACAGGTTTTTTTTTTTTTTACAAGTTCATTAAGTTCACCCTGAGTCATCAACTGATTCACAGCTTTACAAATCATGCAACATGCACATCACCGTCAGCACTACAAACTCTGAGCATCTGTACTAAAAGTGTCAACACTGCAAGCACACTGACTAAAATAACAAGATTGCTGCCCATGACTGTGAATATACATTGGTTATTAGACACTGAGATAGAAAAGATTGACTGAAATTCGTGACCCAAGTCAAATCCCTGTTGGTATATATAGCCTGAACTAATCCCTCCCACTATCTCTGAAATGATTGGTTGGGTCATGGGTCTGCAAATAATGACTGGTCACATGCTGTTGTTTATCTGCAAGGATCAGAGCAGATTTCAACAGAAGTCTAAGCAACAGATAGAAGTCAAATAGGAAAGAACATTCTAGATGGACACACTGTACACATGACATATGAAGATTTGTGTTTTTGTTATAATGAACTGATGTGTAGAAGTGTCTTGTTAAACACTGGTTAGAACCAGTTAATCAAAATGAATAATATTTTAAAGGAGATTGCTCTCCATCATTAAAAATGTGCTCAGCATTGGTTGAGGTACATTATGGGATTGAACGAGTGCACTTGATAATGTCAACTATGGTTTCGGACAACACTACAAACGGCTGTCCCCTCGAATAGTGCTCTGTATAAGTTTCGCTGGACCTTATTCACCCCAGTAGTCAATAATAAAGGGTTATACTGACACCTAGTGGCCTGGATGTATGACATTTTTAACTAACTGCTATTTTGTGCCTTTTCTGTTTTTTTTTTATCTCATACTACACAAATTTAATTGAGATTCTTGGATTCAATCCCAACCCAGCCCAGCCCAGCTTTTTTCTATTAGACTGATACATTAAGGGTCTTCATCTTATGTGTTTACATCATTTTAATGATATTTCCCAAAGTGCTATTTATTATTTTTTATGTGCACAACTTTTTAATTAGCAAAAAATTACTGAGTGTGCTTTTAATACATCAAAACCGAGAAGCACACCAACAACCAACATTAAATGCCATGCTAAAGAGCACAAAGACTCTAAATGTCTAAAAACCTTTTATAGTTAAACATTATTTTCAACATACTGCATTAGATACCCACAATCTGTATTAACTAATAAGGACTAAAACATCGGACATTATGCATTAAATAACACTGATTAATTCAATCTAGCCCTCTGCTCTCCCTTTTTCAAGTAGCTTTTCAATCCTTAATTTAATATGAGCTCTAATAAGCCCCTTAATAGTGAATATAAAATTAGCACTAGTAAAGATTTGCTTGTTATATGCTTACACTAATAGGGAAAATTGAGAGAAATGAATTGTAAAGAAGTGGCTGCTAATTAAAAGATAGTGTTGTGGAAGTGAGAAGAGACTTTTTCTTCCACAATGGCAATATGTCTGTTCGCTCTGTATGGACCGACGCGAGGACAAACGAAGGAGGAGAGGCGGGAGAGATGGAACCGGAGAGGAGAGAAATGAAGGATTGATGTAATAGGAAGAGACATCCAGCTCTGACAGTAGCGATAGAGAGAAATGGAGTGTGTGCGGATGTGTGTGCATGATGTGATATTTGACTGCAGTGTTTTGTCAGTTTAAAGCAGGCGTTCACCCCTCATTCTCTCTGAGATAAAACAAAAGGATCACCTGTCTGTGGTAGACTGCTGACGGCAACCTCCCACGATATGGCCCATAATTCTCTCTTTTTCACACAAATAGGGTAAGATGGGCTAAGATGCCCCCCAGGGTAAGGTCTCTCTCACACTACAATTTTTCTCTTGGCCATATATGTCACTACACTGTTGAAAATGTTAGTAATACATTTTTAAATAAAAAGACTTTAAAATGCTACAGTAAAACCCTGTTAATTTGTTAACTGCAAGTTACATTTCAATAAACACTGAAAAAAACTGTAAATGGTTTAACATTGCATCATATGCAATTTAACTGAAAAATACTGTAAAATGTATGTTTTTTGCAAGTAAAAACTATGAATTACCAAAAAAGGTCAAATATCCCCAGTCTAACATGACACGACATGATTATATTTTATATAAACAATACAGTTTCTTCTAATTTTGTTATCAGTAATGTACAATGGCGTATTTTGTGTTGCATTGCTTGGATAATGATTATTGCATTATTTTAATATTATATGTTATGTTTTAGTATATATTGTCCATGTGTAATGAAAATGACACTTATGTAATGCTATCCCGTAATGCCAGAAATATTGTAACAGTATTTAGTGTATGGTGTAATAACTGTTATTAATCTTGACTTGGGACTGTTGCAAATTGTTGGTGTGTGCATTATTCAATTAAAACTTTTAATGAAAACATTCATGAAGTTATTTTTTAATTATTTCGATTTTACATTTAAACCATCATCATCAGTCCTAAAAACCTTTGGGCCAAATGAGTGGAATTTTTTTACTCTAAATATTTTTTTTTACTGATTTAATTATTAAATGTAACATAATTCTAAACATAGAATTTTGAATTTGATATACAGTGGGTACGGAAAGTATTCAGACCCCCTTAAATTTTTCACTCTTTGTTATATTGCAGCCATTTGCTAAAATCATTTAAGTTAATTTTTTTTCCTCATTAATGTACACTTTTTTATTGAATTGATGCATTGAACTAAATGCATATTACATAAATGACACCTTTTCAAGAAATAATTAAAAATTGTATCAGATTTATTAAACATACTATGCAAAAATCAGATAGTTGGAATAAATGTACCCATGCAGGTTAGAGAGTCCTATAACACTTTTTACCTGTAAATTAACAAATGTGTCAGTTTGCTACCCTTTATGATATCCTGTATGAAATATGTTACAGTTTAGCAGCACACTGTTATTGGGGGGGGGGG
>NW_015540949.1:167274-189679 GCF_001515605.1 Sinocyclocheilus anshuiensis
GTGGGGGGTGGGGAATTTTCACTCATCTTTCCTTTCCTGATCGAATAGCTGCCAAAGTGACTTTCACACCCATGCACACACTCAATTGAACAGATTTAATGGATTTAATTCATTGCTTAATATACTTCATGTCAGAGTGTAGAGATAAACAGATATTTATCTCATCTGTTTCCTGCTAGGACCACTGCTGTTCTGCCTCATAAATGAAATTACAGCATTGGTTTTTAATGGGATAACAGTGCTGTGTGATTAGACACCACCACATGTTCAGCAGCTCTGCACCCCTTTCCCAAGACTCCGCAGTGTGAGGGATTTTTTTTTGTTGGCATGGAGAGAGTCGTGTCCGGATGGGATTAATGGCTGTTTTTGATTTTTGTTTGATAAATCATTGTGAATTTGCGATTGTTTATTTGATTCATCCTGTGGGCCTTAATATGGAATTTTTATGCACGAGATCGGAAAGGCCATTATTGCGTAAATGTGTGAACATGAAATAAACAGAAAACTGGAGAAGCGTGCGGCTGCCTACAGGGCAGTAATACAGTTCTGTTCACCTGGACGCGGCCTTTGCTCCTTTAAAACCCTCCAGTAGCGCACATGCCTGCTAATTAAACAAAAAATGCTTTCCTGTGTTAAGGTCCATCATTTACTTCAAGGTCATGAGTCAAGGGTACCACCGGCTGACAGCCTGCATTTAGAAGAGAACAACTGGCAGAGAAGACAGTCTCCTAGAGACAAAGAGAGCAAGAGAACAAATGAGGGAGAAGAAAATGCAAGCTAAAGACGCAACAGAATGACATCATCAGCAGTTGAGGGAGTAATCATCGCTGTGGGGTGACAAAAACGGGTTTGTCTGCTGACACGCTGGTCTAAAATATGATGAGTACAGTGAGCTTTTAGCTGCTGTGTCTTCAGAACTTAAAGGCTTCATCAGACTGTCTGAATAAGACACTGATAAAATGAGCAAACAACCACCTATGAAAAGGTGCTACACAACCGAGTACACAACACACGCTTGTACTCTAAAACAAAACCCATTAGTGCTATTATTATGCTCGAATGTGCTGAAAATGGGCTCCATCTACAGTGAAATGCTCAGGTTGTATTTACAAGTGCAGCCCACATAAAAATGTGTGACAAAGAAACAGTTTGTTCATTGTATTGCCAATTGGTGCAACTATAAGGTTGAATAAAAATTCAAAAAATATATTTTGAGGGTTACATTTTTTCAGTATTCCACTTTAGACATTTTACTAACTCTAAGTAACTTTGCAACTGTATCTTTACAAACTCTCATTAATATGCAACTGCAGGTTCTACAACTCTTAGGGTAGCAGTCTATTAGGGTTAGTGTTATTAAAATAAGTTGACAAGTTACTTATAGATAGCAGAATGTCTAAAGTGGACTATCAAAATTAAATGTTACCATTTTGTTCCCAGTGCTTTTTTGTAAATACAGTGGATGTCAAAACTGTTCGGTTACCGACATTCTTAGAAATATTTTTCTTTAATTTCCCACAGAAGACAGGAAGAAAGTCATATGGTTTTGGAATGACATGGAGTTAATGCATTTTTGGGGTGAACTTCCCCTTTAAATTACAGTAGAATATTTTACTAACCCTAATCCTCAATGTTATAAATAAATACAGTTTATCAATTAAAATACTTTTGGCTAAAATAATAGTTTGATATTTGTACATTTGCTGTTTTATGAATCATTTTTTAATTGTTTTAAAGTTTACATTTGTCCAAAAAAAGAACTGGATCCATGGTGACAACATGCCCCACTATTGTGGCAAAACGTCAACATGTACTCAATAAATGCAGTGTTCTTATGGGAATAATAAATTATATGCCAAATTATCTCTTTTCCAACAAATATCAAAATTCTTTGACATCACTGACAGAAAATATAATATAAGTATGCATAAAACAAACATTTTTGCTATGGTTATGATTGTAAAGTTTCAACATTTCATTTACAGTTCGGTTATCATGTATAATTCACCCACAAATAGTTCATTTTCATTTCAGATACTCTTGAAAACCTGTAAATGTTCATTTTGGTCAAGTCTTTCATTTCTACCCCATTCATTATTAATTTATTTTTATCATCCATTAATTTCTCTACTTGGTTATACAGCAGTTATAGAGTTTTCCCCTGAGCGTTTCATTACAGCTATCAAATGCTCTCAACAAGAATTCAATTCCTTTTTCTCTTGCCCGCAGTTTTATGATTTCTCTATTGTTCAGTCCAGCATTTGACCCATACAGAGTCGAAACGAACCTCACAGGTCCTGATTACTATTCCTAAGAACGGTACTTTAATCCTGAATTCTGAAAACACCCAGAAAACAGTTCTTATGCTCATTTTATACAACTGTCCAAAGCAATCAGTGAAATGGATTAAAACATAACAGTTTAACTTGTGCGCCCTCAATACTCTCTGTATTATTTCCTCTGGCCTCCTGGAAACTTTAGGTCCAAGATGTATTTTTCCCTCAAAGTATATCTTATTTAACGTCCAACCTAAAAAAAAATACAGTTGCTTTTTTAATACATAACCATCATCTCACACAAACATGCATGCAAAGTTCACAGGCCTATTTCTCAAAAAGGTCCTCCAGATCTGTAGGATGAACAGAGGATGATCATACCCTCCAGATGGTGCTGGATTTTCACACTGGACTCATTAGACATTTAATCATCTCTGGTCCGCAGAGCCACGAACCCTGAGGGACAAGGCTGTCCAGCGACCAATGGCCATCTGACCTCACAGCCTGGTCACTGATGAGCCAAACAGAAAGAGAACAGACAGCCGGCTAGAATGCGTCCTTTTGGAAATGAACCGTGCTGTAAACTTTTCCCTGGCATTTAACGTCTGATTTGCGATAGAGAAACCTTTACATGAACACAATGCATTTACAGCCAGATTTCTATGACTCTGATATCCAGTTAAACTCAAGTCTGGTGGGAGCCATCATATTCAGATTGTAATATTAGAGTCTGATATAGCGAACGCTCCCTGGCACTTCCACACAGTATAAACAGTATGTTACTCCTGGAATCATTTTGGAATTCCTGCTGCATTTATTCAGATCAAATATTCCTAATGTCTAAGATACATCCAGAGACCAAAGCCCAGTCAATTCTCATACAGTACCTCCAAATGCAGGCACATATCACCCGCTCTTCCTGTGGATCCTCTTCAGGCACTTTCCATTCCATTTACTCACCAAAAGTTAATTTCCACTGAATACACATCCATCTATAAGCCAGAGGGATAAATGAGACTGAGAGCCGAATATCCATATTCAATTTCTCTCGTGCACTGAGGGATGCAGTCAGTAGACTGCCAATTTGACAAAAAAAAAAAAACTGCAGTGACATCTTTCTCTATGAGCACCCGTGTCTCACCTGGATGAAGCCACTGAGAGTGAGATCGAGATCATGAATAGTAAATCCCTGATATTTCCAGAATATCCAATAACGAGTCTATTAAAGGGATATTTCATCCACAAATTAAAATTATGTAATTATTTATTCACCCTCATGTCGTTCCACACTGTTATTTCAATGAAGCACAAAAGGAGAATTTTGATGAATCCATATTCTCACAGTTTATAGTCATTTTCAAGATCAGTGAAGACAAAAATACCACTATATAAATATCTATATCTATGGTTCTCAAATATTTTATGCTAAGGACACCGAAATATGACGATCATCCTGCCCCTTCCTAAAATAAAGGCACCTTAAAAACATATATACTGTCTGAGAAAAATACTAAGCATTATATTATAAAGACAAGTTGTTTCCAGAATTAAATAAATGGCTTTCTATATTATCATTGTAATTAAAGCATTAAAAATTATCTGAAATAGGTGACCCTGGACCACAAAACCCATCATAAGTCGCAAGGGTATAATTGTAGCAATAGCCAAAAATACATTGTAAAATTATCAATTTTTCTTTTATGCCAAAAATCATTAGGATATTAAGTAAAGATCTTTTGCAAAAGAAGATATTTTGCAAATTTCCTACCATAAATACAGTAGTCAACATTTGAAGTGGATCTAAAAAGTTCATCAAAGTTGTCCTAAGACAAGAACGCATTTTGGTTTTAGGTTTTAGGACAACTTTGATGAAAGGTTTTGATCCACTTCAAATGTTGACTACAGTATATCAAAACCTATTTTGATTAATAATATGCATTGCTAAGAACTTCATTTGGTCAACTTTAAAGGCAATTTTCTCAATATTTTGATTTTTTTGCACCCTCAGATTCCAGATTTTCAAATAGTTGTATCTCGGTCAAATATCGTCCTATCCTAAGAAACCATACATCAATGGAAAGCTTATTTATTAAATTAAGCTCTCAGATTATGTATAAATCTCAATTTAAAAAAAAATGACCCTTATGACTGGTTTTGTGGTCCATATATTATGTTTTTTAACCAAATTTTAGAGTAATGTTAGAAGTATAAACCTGAAAAGTCATCTTAAATAATAAATATTGATCCAAAGCAGTTTTACTCAAACTAAAAATGACAAGTCGTCAATAGCATGAAATATTATTACACGATTTTTGTGCGCCTTGTGACCAAATCACATTGCTATTGCAAGGACACCCAAATATGATGATCCTCTTGCCCCTGCTTAAAACATAAAGGCCCCTTTTCAAGTATAAAAACATAGTGTCCAAGAAACATTATTGGTTCTTGTGTGTCTTGTGACAAAACCGCATTGATCCATAAAGGTCACTGTGTCAATGCATACTGTTTTATATTGAAAACAGGATGTTTCTTTTCTCTATATCAAAAATAGTGGTATACAGGTTTGGAACAACATTAGGGTACTGTAAGTAATTAATGAGAAAATTTTAATTTTGGGTGAACTATCCCTTTAAAATCAATGTGAATTAAAAAGTTGTAGACTAGGAATGAAACCCTTTTGTCCAGCAAAATTTGAAAGAAATTCTTTCATTAACTCATAAACCGAATAGTGAGAATCCACCTAATTAAACTCATCAGAGGTTACAGAGAACACCAACCTCCTTGATTAAACATGCCTGATTGACATCTTAGATCAGTTTTGCCAGCATGCAATAATTACATTGTCACTTCACACCATAAATCAATAATTAACTGTTCAACGTGAATGGGCCTGTTTTCAGTGATTATACTTCCCTTAATTAAAAGAAATTCTTTACACCATAATCAAAGAGATTCATATTCAAGCCCACATCATTCCATCACTGCCGCTATTCAAAATGAAAGAATCTGGAGAGGCAATTTGATGATTCTGCTTATTCAGTGAAAATCAATGGGGAACAAACATCTGATTTTTTGTTTTGTTTAGGTATTAAATGAAACCATAAGCCTTTCCTGCCATAATCTTTTTTCCTGTTTTCCATCTATTTCTCATTAATGTTGTATAATGTATTAAAGAGGCTCACAGCCAGCCTTCCTGAAACTCCTTTTCAACGCCCGTTCCGAGTGGTCCGTTTTTCCTAAGTCAGCAGTGTCTGCTAAATAACAGTCTTTCAATTTGTCGCTGCACTTTAATATGAGGACAAAGCTTCCCACAGGTGTTTCATCTCCTGAGTCACTCAGGCCTTGGCAGGAACGACAAGGTGGGGAACGAGGTGACAGCAAGTGTGGACTATGTGTCTATGTCTGTTCCTGACACTCACACTGCCAGACTTCTGCATACTACAGGCGCATTTAAGCTGAAGATATACATATTAGGGGCTTTTAAACAGGGTGGTCATTAAATAGAGGCAGTGGGGTACATCATCCAAGTGCTCAGTGAATTCAAGGCCAATAAACTGAACATTATTTCCAAAAGCTATTTGCTTATCCATTCACTTGGCATTTGCTTCAACATCGGATTGTTCAAGGCTGTAGTGAATAGCCTGATGTTAAGAGACTACCAGTTCTTTAATGCAGTGCCAAACGCTTGCCTTTTCATTGTGCTGTGTGATATAATTATTGCAAAACACTTTAAATTGCCATTTAAATCATGATTTCAAACTATAACTGACATTAAAGGAATATTCTGGGTTATTTGCAACTTTGTGTCTATGGGCAGCTTCTGTGGCGTGTTGTCGATTACCACAGACAATAACGAGCTCAAAAATGAGCTGGTAATGTGTTTACAACTTAAAACGAGTGCTTAACAGCAGGTGGGAGGGTTTAAAAGCAGAAATGTTATTTTTGATAAAGTGCTTAGATCAAATCTTCAGGAGAAATAATGTTACTTGAGCTGTAAAGTTGTCTAAATAAATCAAATTTTTCAAGCAAGACTACATTTCTATTACTTTTGGTTATGCATTACCAAAGTAACTGCTGTGGAGCCTGTATAACCCCATTTAATCAGTGTTTTACAGATCATGGAAACCAAATAGGTTCCCCTTTTTTAACTAGCTAGCTTCATAAACTGAAAGACTGCACGTCTTTGTATAGAGACAGTGTTTCTGTCACCTAAGTGTCATGCTAACGTGTAGTTTGGTGTAAATACATTCAAAAGGTGTGATTGATGCATATTTTAAAGCATTTTTTCAGTGGAATTGGCTGCTTTCATTATGTTTGCATTTGCTGTAAACGCATTTTTTGCTCGTTTATACACAGCAAGTTTGATCTGTGGTAATTGACGACGTGCCATAAACATTAAGTTGCAAATAACATCCTTTAATGCTTGCTATAAACAATTTGCATCAAAATATTTTTACCATGGTCCACACTGTCACACTCGTCAAACATCTCATCTAATCGCTGAAGCACATCTTAAGAACAGCATGACTGACCTGTCCAACTGGGGCCGTCACATGGTCTATCATTACACAGAGACACCATTTAATTTAACCAGACAAACCAGCTTTTCTTAAGAGGCTTCAATGTGGCCCCGGTATCTATCTATCTATCTATCTATCTATCTATCTATCTGGTCATCTGTATATATGTCTGTCGGTCAATTATTCAGCCTTTCTCTCTGTCTGTCCATCAGTCTGTCCGTCTTGAATACCATCACACACTTGAGTGACAGCTGACTAGTAAATGTCCAATAAATGGATCAGGGGGTGTTTGTTCACCTGATAGATTGTGTAAAAACTGAATTGAGAGTCTGGATTTCAAAAGTAACCTGAAACAGCAAGTTGAAGCAGTGGAATTAAATTGTGATTTTTAACTGGAAGGTCATTCAAGTGTTCCGTAATTACATTTTGTCTCCCTGCCTTTTTAATAGTCCATTTATTGCAGAAAAGCAACATTCAGTCATGCAAGTGAGACAGCGAGTGTTTTAAAAGGCAATGACTCCTCTCTATTGGAGAGGGAAAGCTTTCTTTCGCTCTGCGTCTATGTCAGGCTCACAGATCAATGAGCAAACATGGCGATAGATTGTGCGGAGGAGGAGGATGAAGAAGGATGAGAGAAACTGAAAAAGGATGAGCAGAGGACGGACACTGCTGCCTCAGCACTCCGATGGACATCCATCCATCCTGCTCTGAAAACACACTCAAACACTCACTCTTGCACTTACAACCTTATCTCATTAATACACACATGACCTTCCGCCCCGCAGCCCTCCTGTCCCCCCCGCACAGCGCTGTAAACACACCAAGGCTGATGTGCGGTGAGTAATTTGTTTAAACAGAGCACCATAATGGATTGCCTAATTTGCCTTGCTGATGTAAATGAATGGCTGAGTTAACTCACAAGTGTGGGAAAATACTGGAGGAGTCACAATGCAGAGTTCAGCATGTATGTAACCTTGATTTCAAAGTGACTGTAAAATCACCCAGCACTTAAGGTAGATGGAACCTCCCTGTTTGAAAGGAGAGAGAGTCTTTCTTCCCTTTTAAGGGAGAAGAGGGGATTAGCTGTTGCTTTGAAGGGATGAAAGAGGATGTTTCAAATAAGATTTGTTTTGTTCTGCTAAATCACATCAATGATTTACCAAGGCGAACTAATAAAAGATACTTAACTTAATAGATGGACCCAAATACCTTTCCAGTAACCATTTAGGCCATAACATGCCTCATTTCCTGACAATATGCAATATTTTTCTTAGAAGCCTCATTATTCACAGGAGCTTTAAGATTTTAATGGCAGGTCCACATTATGATGAGTAATCCAGATGGTTAATGACTCTAATTCACACAGCCAATCAGATTTCATTATTTTTGAGGCCACAACAAGATTAGATGGGATCTTTCGAAAAAAAAGAAAAATATCACTTTGTATATTATTTATTATATTATATTTAGAACTAATCTTTGTCTTACTCACTACATCTGCACACAAACAAACAAACCATGATGCATTAATCACATGAAATTGCAAATTTATAATCCAATTTAGAACCAAATGCAAGCACATGTATATTCAAAAATCACACCGTCTCGACGGCCTTAGAAACAAGTACATTTTTAAACCAACTTATTAGAAAAATATTAGAAAATGAACTACAGTGACTAAGTGACTCTAAATATACAGACAGAAATATAAATATTTTAATTACACATATACTGTATGTATATATTAATCAAATGTAAATTCATGTCCCAGTCACAACTTCTTGGTTAAATAAATATTACTTTATCAAAAAGAGAGAAAGAGAGAGAAAAAATATTCAATTCTATTCTTATATTTTTACATTAACAATGTAGGCCTAATCAATATTCTATTTACTAAAGCCAAGTATGAATCTCATTTTTAAGCATTTTACATGTATTCCAAAATAATAACTCAAGGCAGTAACAATTTTAAACAATATATTGTATTTGTTAATTATGTTCAGCTATTCTTTTCAATATTTTTCAATTTTTTAATTTTTAGCATCATCCGTCATCAAAGCTCGGTACATTTTATTTCTTTTATTTATTTAGTCATTTAGCAGATGCTTTTATCCAAAGCGACTAACAAATGAGGACAACAGAAGCAATCAATTGTAGTATTAAAACAACTAAAAACAGATCCAAAACTAAAAGCTAAAACTTTATAAATACTACTTATACACATTTTAAAAATAAATAAATTAAATAAAAATGACAAATGCATACAACAAAATTTAAAAACTTAACATTTAAATTAAAAACAAAAAATAAAGCTAAAAACAATTCAAAATATTAAAGAACAAAAGGAATAAGAGTATAATAATGATTCTAACATAACACTAAGCCAAACACCAAAAATGTACCAACCATACACACACACATACATATATATATATATATATATATATATACATACACATTTATTGTATTGTATACACATTTAAATTCAATATATATATATTATTTCATTTCCATTTAGTTTGTTGATGGTGCAGACCCAGCTGAGTCGTATTCTGCTGAAGTTGAACTCAAAGGAAATTAAGTGAACCCCTGGCCATATTTCAGCTCTATTATGCAGTGTAAGCTGTGTTTGCCTAGGGAGACCAAACTAGCATCTTATAAAATCTCGACATCAACCCATCGCAAGCATGTAGAGGTAAGCTAAATACTTGCATCGTTGCATTAGTGGTAAAAATTAAGCTTTGACAGTCTAGCAAAAGGTTTTGCACCAATTAGCCAAAAAGACAGTGGTGCAGGGTGTGCGATATATATCATCTGTGATAATAACGTAATTGTTGCTTTAAAGATGTGCGATTTGACATTATCAGTATTTTGCCAAAAACCAAACAAAACACTCCTACAGAGTGCCTTGAAGTCTAGTAGATAGACTAACGTTAGTGCGTGCGCGCATTTAGAGTGCGTTCTTTCACTGTGTGATTCAGTCTGTTAAAATGCATTTAGAATGATCACAAAATTGATTTGGGCATAAAATTGATATATTTATATAATTTCATATAGTAAATCAATATCACATGAAGAGTGTCGTTTTTCTCCAAAAATCAGCATGATTACATATAGATTTTTTTACAACAGTTCAACAAACAAGAAGTTAATTAAGAGCCTTGTGTTTTAGACAACATATCGCCAGTTTTTGCTCTATTTCGACAACAAAAATAATTCCAAACACAGCCAACATAGCACAGTTTTGTGTCTGAGCAACATGACGGTGTTTCGTTTAATTCAATTCAATTCAATTTAATTTCAAGTTCCTGAATGAATCAACCGTTTTAATGATTCGGTTCAATTGCAATGACTCACTTATTAACAGTGACTTGCTGACACCTACTGGCGGTTTTAATTTCACATTTAAAGTATCTTTTTTTATTTTATTTATTTATTTATTTCTATAATTTCAAATGAGTATTCAACATTTTATGTCTAATATATCAAAACATTATTTCTGCATTTGTAACTGCAGGTTAAATGCATTCATGTCCTGCATTAAACAGTGTGTAATCTAAATGCCAATACAGATGAAGCTTCTGTGTTTCCTCTGCATTGCAAAGATGAATTTTGTTGATACTGATTTAATTTCCCTTGTAACAGCCCAAATTTCTTATTATTCTAAATAACTGATTACTTCATCAATTAAAAACAACTAGTTTAAGATTTATAGGCCTATCCCAGGGGTGTCAGACTCAATTCCTGGAGGGCCGCAGCCTTGCACAGTTTAGTTCCAACCCTGCTACAACACACATACCATGTAGTTTTCAAATAAGCCTAAATTATTAGATTAGCTGGATCAGATGTGTTTAATTAGGGTTATATCTAAACTCTGCAGGGCTGTGGCCCTCCAGGAACTGACACCCTTGGCCTATACCATTTTTGCCTCCCTCCCACTGTTAAAATGTAACTAAGTAATTTTTACTCTGAGTAAATTTTAAATGAGATACTTTTTACTTTTACTTGAGTAGATTTTTAGACTGGTACTTTTACTTGTACTTTCACCTGAGTAGAATATTTTCGTACTCTTTCCACCTCTGTACAGAACGAGACCAAACGCGATATCAGCACGTCTCCACACAGTAAACAAAACAAGCGTTTCTTAGCAACGACAACTGCACTAAACACTAATGAGACAAGTAAATACACTTACAAGCTGCTTTTAACTTCCGCTGATAAAGACTGCTTCTCTCAAAGAGTTTCTTTACACTATTTTCTGCTGGCGCTTGAACACACTTTCCTTATTTTTTCCACAACAAATAAATATTATGTAAATTATTATTATTATTATATTATGTATTAGGTAAATATTATGGTCACAGACACAGAGATTTACCTTAAATTTCACCAAGCTGATTACTCACTAAAAACTCCCATAGATCATGTTTTCAGGCCATTTCAAGTCTTATTTTGACGTAACAAATTAGTTATATCTAAGTGTGTGAGTTGTTTACTTTTTTAAACTAGTCTTCCCATTAATGCCATTATATTGTTCATTATGACTGATTCGCAAATGCGCACAAACACAAGAGGTGGGATTTATCGCATCAATCAATCACAGCCAATTGTAACAGTCATATCCAATCACATCTCCATGGAGGCATTGCCTCCTCTCACGTGACTTTTCCCCATTCATTCTCAATTCCCCCCCACTAAACCCACCACACGCTTTAGGGGGCTGTTAAAACTCAATGGGCTCAGGGGAGGCAAGACAGACGCAGACTCCAGTGGTACATTTACCTGCTGGTGTCGCTGTTGGACAGTGTTTTTTTTTTTTTTTTTTTTTTTAGAAAAACAAGCAATTTATACACTTTTTAATGTCATATTTTGTATTATTCACTTTGTGTTATTGTTGTACTATGAATTGTTTTCTCATCCAATTTTTTAGGATGTACTCACTCTCTTGCCTCCTCAGAGGAAATGTCCCTGGTATATATATTTATATGACAGTTGCATCAACATTATAAGAAAAGTAAGAACAATTTTAGTGAATCCGGATGAAATTTTGCATGAGAGCATTTATGGGGCACATAAATACACCAATTATACAACACCATTAGTGAATGAGGCCCTTTGTTTTCAGTGTTTTGCTAGTGAAGGTTTCTAGTGTTCTAGTGCAAAACACAACACCTTAGCCTTTGAGGCGATTATCTGTATGGTGCAACTTAATACCCAGTGGCTGTCCAATTCCCAAATGTCAAACGTCCAATTCCAAATTCACAAATGTCTCCTAACTCACTACAGACAGTTACACCACTGAGTTTAATAAGAGAATCAATATTCAGGAGAATGGTCGCGTGCATTCAGGAGGTGAGTGTTTTTAATTGATTTGCAATGACCA
Organism: Sinocyclocheilus anshuiensis; assembly: GCF_001515605.1. Classification (NCBI taxonomy): domain Eukaryota; kingdom Metazoa; phylum Chordata; class Actinopteri; order Cypriniformes; family Cyprinidae; genus Sinocyclocheilus; species Sinocyclocheilus anshuiensis. Next base: position 179,454 of record NW_015540949.1, read on the forward strand.
CAGATAGACCTCTGGGAACAGAATCTGCTAGACGGTCAAAAACTCACCCCGAGTTCTTCATCCCGGCCCGCATTAATCTCTAAGAAGAAAGTAATGGAGTGATCATTTAATATGAGTCCCGACAGCCTCTCTGTCTCCAATGCCAAATTGCCTCTCTCTCGGCTTTATTATGTCGATGAAATATGACTGGTAAACATGTTTGTTCAAAAACATTAACCTTAATGCAAAACAATGCATTTGGCAGCTATTTGGACAGGAGTACTAAAGTGTCATGAGTTTAATACAAGCACTTGTCTATTTGCCAGTGCTGCGAGTGCTCACGGGTCCTTGTTTTTATTTATTTATTTATCGTTCTTGTGAGAAAGAGTGCCATTTTCCTCATATTAATCCAAGTGCCTACCTCTCGCTGACGGAACGGCAATCTATCACCACCCTCCTCCGCTACCGTGTCCTCTCCCTTGACTTTGAGAAAGCACTCCATCATGTTTGTTTGTGTCGTGACAGACAAATCCACATTGTTTAACCAAATCTGGAAGTTGCACGGTTCCTTTCCGAACTCCTGAATAATGCAGATGCAATAAGGTACGCATGTGATAACTGCTACTCTCGATCTTAGCGTATTGAGCACTGAAGTATCAAAATCATTTGAAAAGAGGGAGTGCGACTCCCTAACTCTTTATATTGAACGAGAGGCAATTATCCCCCCTGTGCATCAACCCAAAAACAGAAATCAACTGAAAAGACCTGTGTTAATGATTTACAACACAAACAGTAATGATGTACAGACACAGAAATGTTATCTGCCACCTTGATTCATGTCAGCATCTCCAAGATCAATAAATTCCAGCCTTAATTATCATTTCTATTATTATTTCTCAGAAGTTGCGTTATCGTCAGGCCGGCTGCAGACGCCACTAATCTACACTGTAAAAAATTATTTGTTAAACTTGATACATTCATATTTTTGGGTTCTCTCAACTATTGATCCTAAATAACACTGCTTTGTTTCAATTTGAATTAGTTTGTTTACTAAATGAAAAATGCCTCATTCAGCCAAAAAATGCATCAAGGCTACTAGATTTCTTATTTAGCAAATTTTCAATTAGTAATCCAATAAGCTATCATTTTAGTGACCATATACTGTAATTGTCCAATAAGTATATAGTTTTTATGACACTTAATACTTAATACTTTTATGGCACTTCATAGGGACAGTAAACAAATGTAAAAAGCTCTCAACATCACAACACAACAAATAACTAACAATAAGGACAAAACAACAACAAAAGTTCAGACAAATGTGTTTCACTAGTTGGGACAATATTTGGGTGATTCTGTTGGGTGACTCCTCAAAAGGTGCCATAAACTGGAAAATATGTTGTGTTTTTTGGAGAGAATGCACTCATTAATTCATTCATTCATTATTAAAAATGTGTAATTTATATCCTTGGAGCTTTTCTAGCTTTGCTTAACGGGTCGTCCCATATTGCTATCTGCCCATGAAGAAAGTAAAATCACAAAACAAATGCAATCAAAAACACCACCACTACTTACAGTAGTTTACTAAAAAATATAATCATATATAATCACCAGGGACTTGACTCTGGTGTCTTTGATTTCAACCAACTCAAAATACAGAGAAAATCAATATATATAAACTAGATATGGGACTTTTAAAGACCACCAAATATGATGATGACCTCTCAAAGGATCCCCTTCCTAATATATATATAGACGACAATATATTCTCATATGTAGAAGCCATTTATACTGTACTGTGTGAGGAAAATAAGTGTAATATTATAAAGAAACAATTTCAAAATGACCAAAATGGTCATATATAAAAGCTAAAAATAAATATCAATATCTTGAAAATATGTGAAAGCTTTATTCAGAAAATACATATTAACAAATAACTATATAACATACCTTTTTAACCACTAATATCGTTTTTTCCCCCCAAAATTCTATCCACTTTCAAAACATAAGAGAAAAAAATTCAATCTAATTCAATTATTGTCTTTTTTTATAATAATAATAATAATAATAATAATAATGTAATAAAAATTAGTAGAATTTTTCTAGTTGTGAAAATTGTTTTGCAAATTTTTCACAGACCCCCTAACACCCCATCCACAGCTTCCACTTTGAAAATATCTGAGCTAGATAATGCAGTAGATTTTTATTTTTTTATTTTTATGCATATATACTGCATAATGTAGTATTATTTGCCATAAGCTGTGATGGACTGATAGGCTACAATGTCTGGGTTGTTTTTGTCTATCCCTGACTACACCTGACTGTTCTCCACCAGCAGCACAGTGGCGCCAGACTCCAACCCTGTAAAACGTGACTCCATGCATCTCCCCCTCTCTGCCCTTCAGTGCTTTCAAACAGGATAATGCACTGTAAATGTCATAAATGTTTAGGCAGGAGACAGAGCTGCACTGGGGTTAGTCTGTCTGGGCGGAGGTGGATTGAGCTCTGTTGGGGAAACACATCTCCATTGGGTATTAGATGACATTTATTGGAATGCACCTGCCGTCATGGGAACAGTCAATCAGATGCGAAGCACTCCTCTTTCCTAAGCTGTTTACTTGTAGCCATAGACACAAATCAATTCAGTGTTCAAACACGCACACAGACTCAGAGACAAAATCATAATGTGAGATGGAAGGTTGGTATATCTCAGTATGGAAAGATGTGTAATCTCATGGCGTTAGTGTATAAGGCTCTCTTCAAGACAATAGCTTTGCAAAGTCAGTTTTAAATAGCACAAGCAAGCTAAGCTAGCCGTTTGTTTGTTTAAAGTGATAGTTCACCCCAAAATGAAAATTCTGTCATCAGTTGTTCCAAATCTGTATCAGTTTCTTTCTTCTGCTCAACGCAAAAGAAGATATTTTAAAGTAAGAAGGTAACTAAACAGTTGCTGGTCCCCATTCACTTCCCCAGTATGTAACAAAATACAATGGTCAATTGGGACCAGAAAATGTTTGGTTACCAACATTCTTCAAAACATCTTCTTTTTGGGTTCAGCAGGGTGCGTAAATTATGACAGAATTTTCATTTTTGGGTAAACTATCCCTTTAACTACCAACCAAAATATTTAGCATTCATATTTATTGGGTTTAATAATATGTTTTTTTTTTAATTAGACTGAATGATTTCCTGTTTCCCTTGGCCTCGTTTACCCTCTCGGTTGGATCGTTTTCACTGAACAACTTGCAGTGTTTTATGGGATTGCTTTATCTGGACAATATATACAATATCTCAAATTCTGGCCAAGATGAATTACTCAATTTATGTGATACTCAATTTAAGACCAAAAGCACAAGCCTAAATTCTATGTTAACAGCTCGCTAGGTTTTGAAACACATAAGTGTCTCATAATTTTTTCCCAAAATCATCCTCATACTGTCTCAGACCCTGATTTTTACTGCATTTTGCTATTCTGGGCTGATATCAAAGTGGCTCACCAAAAAACAAGGATTTTTCCTTAGCCCTGGGCTAATTGTGGAGCAAATGAAAATATGTAAAATTGATATCCTGATAGTTCCTGAATTTCAGACTATATTTGTTCTGTCAGGCTCTTCATAATGGCATTTTAAAGATGGTGAGTGCCCACATTAATCCTGTCTACACTGTATAACTTTAGAAGTAGTGGGTCCAGTTAAAGGCAGATTAACATTTTGCATTAATCTCTTCACTCCAACTATATTTTGGTTATATACTGCATGTATAATGCACACTTACTCAAATATATGTATATTTAATTCCTAAAACGTCCCAAGTTCACTTCTCAAAATGGCATATTTTACTTTGACCTTCTTTTAATGAGTGAGGAAAAATTGAAAGCTCTGTGCCAATGCATGTTTAACAGGACTGGGCTCTCATTTTGTTCTATTCAGATGTGATTTTACAGACTTGATTAATCTGACCTTAAAGCAGTAGTGAACTTGTCAGATCCATAGCCTTGTGAACAGCCGTCAGATTCATACACCCTCTCTCCTCTCCCAAACGTCTCTTCTCCTACTGTCCTGTAAAAGTGAAAAACCAAATAATACACACACATTCATATAAAAACAAACCCAAAAAGCTGTATACTGTGGTGAAAAGCAGAGTCTGTTTACTTGACTTGAATTTAATCGTGTCAGATACTAATGTTAATAATAATGTAACATTTAAAGTGTATGGACAATCACAAACAAACAAAAAAAAAATATATATATATATATATTAGTGAAGATTCTACAGTCTCTGTTTAAATATGGTAAATGGAATTTTAATTTGTAAACATCTTATATTCCAAATATCATATTTTAGAGATAATCTCCACAAATAAAAAGTCCCGACATTGACTGGGAAAAAATGTCAGAAAATCAGCTCACTAAATTTTCAGTAACACGCATCACATTTCTGGAGGAAACATATCATTTTGAATTCTGGAAGTCTCTGATCCATTTATTTAATTGGTTAATGTGTGCAAAGCAACTCAACCCACAAAATTTGAGAGATGAATCTCCCATTTCAATTCCTCAAGTCAATCTATTAGTTTCTATTATATTTTCTGATCACATGAAATCTTTGCTATGACAAAAAGTTAAATTTTACCTCATATTCAACCCAATGTGTATGTATATACACACATATACTTCATATAAAAATCATACACATAATTAAATACATATAAATATAATAATTACACAAACACCACTCCTGCTAAAACTGACTTGATCTGCTTTCTTATGGCACATTCATTATTATTCATTGTTATAAATCCTGTGTGAGCCTGCCATCGACCCCCTGCAGAGACTCTCTGGTGTAAAGCCTGAATGTTGTAACATCAACACGAAGAAGCCTGCAGCTCAGAATAGCCCCTGCATCTTGCATTCTCCCAAATGTAGTGTTTATCCGACAGCCAGTCATCCTATAGGAGGCAAACAAAAATAGAGCCACAAGGCTGAAATGGCTTATGAAACAGAGACACAGTGGGTTGTTATTTATGACGGAATATCACCATGTTGCCAGGCAGCCCCTGCATTCTGTGAAGAGGACTGATCTGTTCTCTCTTCATGCTGATAAAGAGTGATTAATGAAAGAGAGAGCGTCCGCATGCGGCAGTGTGTCACTGTTCTGTCATGATCGACCAAACACCCCCTCCATCACAGGACAGTCTGAGTCCGGCACATAACGGTACTGTATTAATGACCGATTCAAATTCAAACAATTCTTATCGTGAATAATAATAGTAGTTGACGGATAATGGCTCCATAACTTTTTTTTTACAATCAACATCAAGGTTTTGAGATGTAAATGGAGAATGATTTCCAGTTGGGAAGAATGCTTTGACGCTGTAGTTTACACTCTCAATGGTGATAACATAAAACTGATCAATTTATACAAAATGCTACTGAAATTATAATACACTCTGATTAAAATAACCAAAACAGTGATGAAACTCGAAATCAGGAAACTGTCCAAATGAGAACGCAAAGAGTGAGTGAACCATTTAGAACAAACCAATTCATTAGAATGAATAAGACTTTCCAATACTGCGTATGGCAGAGAAAGAGCCATTTAGAATGAACCGATTCATTAGAATGAATATTTTCAATGATACATATGAGAAAGAGAGTGAGAGCGAGAGCGAGAGAGTCATTTAGGATGAACTGGTTCACTAGAATGATTCAAATTGTCCAATGCTATATATGAGAAAGAGTGAGAGAGGAGCGATTGCGTGAGAAAAAGATTTAGGATTAACCGATTTACTAGAATGAGATAAAGACTTTCCAATGCTGCATATGAGATAGATGAACTGATTTACTAGAATAAATCAGAGATTTCAATGCTACAAATGAGAGAGAAAGAGGATGAACCCGAATCATTAAAATGAATCAGTCTTTCTAATGCTAAAGATGAGAGTGAAAGAGTCATTTTGAATTAACTGAATCAATACAATGATTCAGAATTTTAAATGCTGTGAGAGAGTGACTTAGGATGATTATAGGAATGAATCCGACTTGCTACAAATGAAGGAGAAAGAGCCATTTCATTGAACGATTCAGTAGACTGAATCAGATTTAGTAGACACAAGCCAAAAGTATTTGATGTACTATCCACATATTTCAGGATCAGATCGCTCCAAGAAAACATTGGCTGTGAAGCAAGTGCTAGTTAGTTTAAAGTAAAGCCAACTGCTTTAATACTAACTGCCAGATACAGTTATGTGCTGAGCATATAGGGTTAGCTGAATTAGACTACGTTACAAACGATGTTCTTAAACATGACATTTTGCTTCCCTTGTGAACCCTGAGAGCAAATATAGAGTAAATATTTGATGTCAGAACAGACAGCTATGAGTTTGTCTAAAAGTGAGACCTGCAGTTACAGCATCTCTAAATTTAAAAACTGCAACTTCTCAGCGATGAAACAAGCCTTAAAGCCTCTCCTCAAGCAAGTTTTTCATGCATTTTTAATACAGCTAAACAAAAATGGCTGAAAATACCTTCGAAAAATGCAGTCCTCAATTCCTAGTCCATCTATTTGTAAACCTGCTGATGTGTAAATCACTCAGCGTATGGTTTATGTCAGGGCCTTAATATGGAACTGCAGTTTCTCAATTCCTCATTCCAGATTGACGACTTCATGTTTAATGAATAAGGTATTATGTGATCTTATAAATAACTCATAATCATAATGTTGACATTCACCCCGCTCCCACTGGTATGTATAGATCGGACGTTCAGTTTTGTGCAAATGTTGACTCGCAGAGGTTCTTTATGGGGGGAGAAATGTTGCTTTGTTGATTCTGAATTCTGCTGGAAGAATGCCTGGACTTTCTCTCCGCGGTGGCCTGCTTCCTCTCCTCCTTTCAGAAAGAGGCTGGCAGACAGGCGTGCTCGACGCTTCAGAGAAATTCTTTCATTTGGAGGCAGTTTGTAGCTGGCAGTTGGGCTGTCAGTTGGGGATCGGTGACCTTGCTGAACGGGTTTGCAGGCGAAAAGGAGGGACAATGTTTCCTGGCTTCTGCTGTGGCTTGTCAGACTGTTATCAATGCAATTGAGCAATGGACTGCAGGGAAACAGGCCTGAATACCCCAGGAGGGGCCGAGATGGGCCATGGGGGAGGGACAGGGGTCTGCAGGTGATCATACCAAGCTGTGTTTTGTTGACTTTCTGGCTGTCAGCCACTGTAATGAAGTTAAATGAGCAAAACATGCCCGCAGAGAAAGAGAGAGAGGGAAAGGATGATCACTAGGACCGAACAAAAAGGAAGTGGACAACAGAAGCGAGATGGAGGCAAATGCAGTCAATCAATACCCCTTATTCTCTCTCCGGCCTCTCTGTGCGCTTCTGCATGTCATTTCGGTGAAAAGAAAAGTCACCTTTAGATGCTTAATGGGATATTTTAACAATAGCGATTCGCAGTGCAGGCAAAGACTCCCTTTTGTTGTGCAGTTATGTGACTTCAACCAGAAAATGTAGTCAGCCATTAGAAGAAAGGTTGTAGAAGCCATTAAAACAATTGCTTTCGACAATTACCTTAACATAAAAACCAGACCGTACGCTTTTTTAAGCTCGCAATTTTGAACGTCGAATTATTGGATAACTGCAGACTCCTTCAACATTTTAAAAACATCCTGCAATGGGAAAAAAGTAAAAATGATACAAAATGGCATTATATTATCATCTATTTTAAGGTTTCATTATTTAGCGATTCAAGACTGAATGTTTCAAAGCTGAAGTGCTGAGCTTCGACCAAATGGATGTGAAGTGATCTTGAGACACTTTAATTGTGACATGTGGGTTGTGAATACATAGTCATTCGTGGCAGTTCTAAGCGGCCATGCATTATTATTTTTTTCCTTTTTGTTTTCTCGTGATCGCGACATAACGAGTTGTTTTCTCTTGATCACGATTTACTTTTCTCGTGATCTCGACATAACAAAAGTTGTTTTCTCGTGATCTCGACATAAAGGTTGTTCTCTAAGTTACACAACTGTGCCAAAGTGGCAGTATAGAACTATTGATGGGGAGTTGTATACAATATCCACTATACTGTACGCGTTTGGGACAGAGGACCTTCTTCCTGATCGCTATAATTTGTGCAGTTCATTACTGACATTTAATTAACTTATAAATGTTAAATGCTTGAATAAATATGATAATTTTGCTTGAAATTATATCTGTTATCTTACGTTATTACTGCTGCACGACTCATCACAGTTTCTCATTTACAACTACGTAAATTATGTGCATCTTTCTTATTTTTAATCTTTATCATTAATAAATGTATATTAATAAGAAATGTGATTTACATATGTGTATAATTTAGTTCAATGATGTTATACAGTGTTGTGGCCTAATCTTTTATATTTTCTACATTTCTTTGTAAACCGCACACACATAACAGCATCTCAAGCTTGTAACTCACTCACATGATAGGCTATCACATCATATCCTAAATGACTAATAAAAATCACAAACAAATTATTGTTATTTATTATTATATATAGCCTAATTTTATTTCAAACGAACGAGGAAAATAAAGTGAGTTGAATCCAAGCAGCTTAAGATTTTTAGAATAGGTTTTTCTCTGCATTCTTCTGAAGGTTCTCCGCCTGCGCTTGTAGTGAATGCAATTTGTTGTTTGGCCGTTTAATGTTAATTACACAACTAAAATGTGTTGCGTAGCCTAACTCTGGACAAAATCACGTTATTTCTAAGTGAAGCAACATTTGCTGAAATACAAGATACAGTAGGCCTATTATCTGTCAATCATTTGTGCCTCAAAGGGGGCATTGTAAAACGCTTAACATTATAATGCGTTTAGAGAATGTTTTTAAAAGACCAAAGTCATTAAACGCATTATTAGTAAATTATAATAGGCTATGTACAGACAAGCAGATGAGTCCAGGATGCGAACGCAACGTGTTCTACGGTTAAAACGCTTAACGCGTTAAACACGTGTTCTTATTATGGGCTCATTTGCTTGTCTGTACAGAGAATGCTTTATTAATGGTGTGTTTACTGAGTTTGGTCTTTTAAAAACACTGCCTTAACTTATTAAGCCACGTTAAGTGTTGTCTGTACAGTAGGCTATTCTATGGAAGGAAAACGATTAACGCGGAATTAAACGCATTGCGTTCTTGTTATGGGCTCATTTGCTTGTCTGTACATAGAATTAATTACTAATAATGTGTATACTGAGTTTGGTTTTTCAAAAACACTCTCAATTAACGCATTAAGCCAGGTTAAAGGTCCCCTGAAATGCTTAGAAACACGCAGCGTTACTCTTTTTTGTTGACGTCATTTTAACTGAAACAGGAAGACAGGGCGGGACATATCAAGCAGCCCCGCCCCTTTTTAAAATAGACAATAGCGTTCGTTTATATCGCAGCTTGAGCTAGAGCCATTCAGTTAAAGCCACATGTAACAAAGTTCGTAGTTCGGGAAGAAGGAGGCAGGAACCAGCGAACGTTTAAACAAAACTTTAATAAAATAAACCAACACAAAATGAAAGCAAAGCGACAGCCCCTCGCGGACGACTGCCGCACACAAAACACAAAATAAAATCCAGGCCTGGTCCTCTCTCGTCTTTCACTGTCGTCACTCCTCCTTTTAACCTTCCGGAGCTCCTCCGTGGGACTCGAGACCGGTGAGTGGCGCAGGTGTCGCGCATTAGCATTTCCTCCACCGGCCTCGCTCCGTTCCGACGAGGTGAGAGAAAAGGAGACGGAAGGATGAGGAGAGACAGAGACAAGAGAGGGGAGAGAGGGAAAAAAATATATATATATATATATCGTTCCGGTTCCCCGACACACTGCCGCTCGGCCCTCCACCAGCTGGGTAAACTCTTCCGCGATGCCAGGCGGCGGCACTGGACAACCCTCTTTGGACGGCCCGACACTCCTCTGCAGCCCGGTGGACGGCGACGGCTCCTCCGGGTTCGGGCAGCCGGCAGGAGTCCCCCGTTCCCTGCTCCTCCCCATCATGGCGGATGGCAGCAGGCTCCAGCCTCAGGGAAAAGGCGGCGACTCCTCCGCTCCCTTACGGACAGCAAGTTCGTCCGCCCCCCACGGCAACTCCCTCCAGCCCACCGCCTCGAGCCTCCATGGCGGCAGACTGCTCCGCCATGCTCGATGGCACCGCGGATTCACCACAGCGGCGAGGGATCTCTGGCAGCATGTCCCTCCTTCCTCCCGGGTTTCGGCACCAATGTAACAA
>NW_015540949.1:190284-190622 GCF_001515605.1 Sinocyclocheilus anshuiensis
AGACACACTGCCGCTCGGCCCTCCACCAGCTGGGTAAACTCTTCCGCGATGCCTGGCGGCGGCACTGGATAGCCCTCGGTGGACGGCCCGACACTCCTCCGCCGCCCGGTGGACGGTGACGGCTCCTCCGGGTTCGGGCAGCCGGCAGGAGTCCCCCGTTCCCTGCTCCTCCCCATCATGGCGGATGGCAGCAGGCTCCAGCCTCAGGGAAAAGGCGGCGACTCCTCCGCTCCCTTACGGACAGCAAGTTCGTCCGCCCCCCACGGCAACTCCCTCCAGCCCACCGCCTCGAGCCTCCATGGCGGCAGACTGCTCCGCCATGCTCGATGGCACCGCGG
>NW_015540949.1:191076-198784 GCF_001515605.1 Sinocyclocheilus anshuiensis
ATCTCATCCATATTGCTATAAAATATAGCATTCTGTGTAGAATTCAAATAGCTCCGATACATTTTGTGGTCTGCGCCGTCTCGCGCATGTGGTCCGCTCCGTGCTATCGTGTCTCTGGACCGGAGCAGAGTGTGCATGCGGTGCAGTGGTTAGCGTGACAGCGCGAAACCAGACTTCTTTTTTTCCTCAATGAAAACCCTGTCAAGTTTGCGTTCGTTACTATAGCAACAGTAGACTCACGATGCATTGTGCTTTAAAAATCATTACGGTCCCAGGGGTTACTGGCCAATTATCGGACAGTACGAACAGCTCCCTGGTACACGCACACACCTACACCTTTCTCTGGCTCTTTCTTGGTGGTAAGTGAAATTGACAGCTGCAAGAAGGAGGCGGCAGGAGGCTACAGGTTTTTTGCGATCTGATTGGCATTATTCCTCCCTCTCTCTTGCTCTGTCTGCATCGCTCACACCTCAACTTTGCTCCTCCGTCAGTTCTGCCTTAGATCTATGAGACGGCTGGGAACAGCTCATTTAGTTTTGATGAATCAGGATTGCATGCTTCCAGGGGAAAAACAAGCCTTTCATTCTGATTTCCTGAAGCCCTATGAAGTTCACATATCAAAAATATAGAGAAACTGGACATGGATCAAAAACTGAACCTAAAAACAAACAAAACAGCTCAGATGAACAAAATGCTCTAACAATGGACCTTGGTGTAGATACAATATTTAATTTCTAAATGTACAGTCTGTTCAAAGAGTTGTACCTGGGACTTGTTACCAGTGTCTAAAATAAAATATATTTAAAATTGTCCGTAAAGGAATAGTTCACCCAAAAATGAAAATTTTGTCATCCTTTACTCACCCCCTGTATGAGTTATGAAGATATTTTGAAGAACGCAGGTAATCAAACAGTTGATGGACCCCATTGACTTCCATAGTATTTCCCAACATCTGTTTGGTTCTTCACAATTCTTCACATATCTTCTTTTGTGTTCAACATAAGAAAGAAACGTATACAGGTTCGGAACGGCATGAGGGTGAGTAAATGAAGACAAAATTTTCATTTTAGGGTTAACTATTCCTTTAAGACAGTACAAAATATTAAAAAGACTGTACACGTGTCTCACACAGGAAAAAATGTATACATAAAATGGATAAATAATACATTTAAAAAAAAAAAGAAGGAAAGTTGATTCTCAACTTTTAAATGTATGTTTATGATGCAAAAGAACAGAGAAAATCCAAATAAAAAGCAATTTTTTTTCTTATTGATTTATTCTACAAATGAGACTGAGACTTCTAATGTGTTTAGAAAAAACATGTTCTGAAAAAATGGTATGTTGAGTGAGATCACAATTAAACTGAAATCACCACACCTGCCAAAAAAAGTTTTTTAATCGTACTTTTTTTTTGTCCAAGTTCATCATTCACCTCTTTTTAATTAGACGCCTTGCTTTACTACCCTTATTGATTTTGGTGCCATTAGCATCTTTTTGACTATGGACATCATTAAACATGAATGCAAATTTTTTTATGATAATTTGTCCAGACTGGCTAATTCACTTAATGGATGCTGTGGCCATGATTGAAAACGAGGCTGAATTAGCATACAGTAATTGAATGCCACGCCCCTTTCCGTGTTTCACAGACGGGGGTGATGAACTCTGAAGGACAGCTGTAGTATGACTGACAAGTCGAGATGAAAGAACCCGCATCCACATCCTGACATGACCCCCCATGGCGGAGAGAAGCGAGTGTGTGCTTACACTCAAAGGTTGAACGTAGCCAGCGGTCTCCCTGGTCCTGCAGTCTTAATAACGTTATTTTATGGTTACCTTTCAAAGAGATCCCTCTTCCTCTCTCTCTCTCCCCATCTCCATCTTTTGTTGGCAGGAGTTAGTTTTCTCCTCATGGGTCTCTTTGATGCTGGACCCCTTTTGGCAGATGGATCCATCCTGCCTGGCATGATCGCTGCCGTATCTTATCCCTCTTTCCATCCTAGTATTTTTTCAGATGAGAGGGTTTTTGGCGACAGAAGGGGTGAACAGCAGAGGGAGTGTGAAGTAGCTTCACCCTCCCTTTAATGAGGCTCGGAGAAAAAAAATGGGCTTCTCGAATCAGATTCCTTCCTCCTGTGTGATGAGAATGAGGCCTGCCCCGGCCGATAACGAAACAAAAAATGAAGCTGCTCGCTGTGGAAGAGGAGCTACGAGCTCAGGTGGAGATGAAGAGTTCTGAAATAACACAGGCTTGATCATGCACCCTAGAACAAATACAGCCCTCTCTCTGGCTCACGTCTGTCTTCTGTCTCGATGCAAACTTTTTCTTCTTTCACTCTTTTCAGACTCTTTAACCTGTATTTCATACCGCTTTGCTTTAAGCCTTTAAATGGAAATGTAATATATTATATATAACATTTTATACAACACTTCTTACTGGTCCTCGAATCTGATTGGCTGAGAGGTCTTCCCACCCATGAGATATGTTTGTATCACTTCGCTTGCGGTATTTCTCACAGCGAGTGTCATGGCGGATGCTATAATTTCAAAAAATAATACAGTTTTTGTCACGGAATAGTTTTAAGAGTTTTTTAGGTGGTAATGAACTTGTTTAGACTTCAAATATGTGGTTTGTTATTAAAGATAACATCTATTTGAAAATTTGCTTCGCCGTTTCAGAGATTTGAGCTCCAGGGCGTCAGTGGCTGTTCAGCGCTCATAAACCCACTGAGAGCAGCCTCACCTCGGCCAGTTCTTCTGGAATTTGCCACTGACTCTGATGTCTCTATAGTGGTTAAACATGAGATATAATTCCTTTTGGGTATATCTAACAGGCAGTCTTCGGTCTTATTAATCTATTATTTGTTCCAGAGCAAATAGTTTTGGCTGAGAGCGAAGTCTCATAAAATTATATTTGAAGTGACGTGACGTGACGTGACGTGACATGTGGCCAAGTATGGTGACCCATACTCGCAATTAGTGCTCTGCATTTAACCCATCCAAAGTGCACACACACAGCAGTGAACACACACACACCGTGAACACACACCCGGAGCAGTGGGCAGCCATTTATGCTGCGGCGCCCGGGGAGCAGTTGGGGGTTCGGTGCCTTGCTCAAGGGCACCTCAGTCGTGGTATTGAAGGTGGGAGAGAGCGCTGTACATTCACACTGTACATTATATTTTATATAACTTTAATGTTGTATATCAGAGCGCTGACATTGTATGTTGCATTTATACAACAGTTCGACAGCACAAGTGTGTAAATAAATAAGAAACAAACACAGAGTGTCTTAAAAAATATTTTGAATGCAGAACTATTTCCTTCCGCCACAGATTCAAATTCTGATGTAGACGGGTAAAATACAATAGACATCAAAGGGAACCAAAACTATTTGGTTACCAGCATTATTCAAAATATATAATTTCCACTAGCAAAGCACAGTATTTCCCGCTCAAAGTATTCTATAGGCTAATCACTCTGCTACAGCTCCACTCTGGGTTTCTGACTATCCACTCCAACTACTATTTTGCAGCGTTCAATATACTACAATCAGATATTACATATGCCAATGCATCTGCAACAGTTTGTTCGCCATTTTATGCTATCAAAACGTTTACACAGTATAAATGCCTGGTGCAGTAAACTGGATGTCATTGTTTAGACAGTCAACATGATATATATATATATATATATATATATATATATTTCTAATAAAACACTGCAGAATTCTGCTTAGAGTTACACACTCTGTCCGCACAGTTGAGTTTCAACTTATAAACCATCAGAGTATTTTCTACGGGTGGTGAACATCTGTTCTCTCGGAGCAAAGGATTCAAAAGGTGCTTTGAGGGGAACAATCTATGATTTACTGTCCATTCCAGGCAATTAGGCATTAGAGAGAATAAAGAGGGATTCTCATTAGCTACATGAGCTGCAGCAGAAGCGATTAAAGGCTGCGTGGAGCTCTCTATAACCTCCTCATTATTGTACAATACGTGCTTTTCACTTCATCAGCCTTACCAAATGTTAAATGAATATTTTAAGACAAAAGTGCAGTGCAAATCAGGTCTAAAACGCTCAACACAGACCCTACTAGACACTTTGGTGCTAACAGTGGTTTAAAGCAAATACAGTGGTTGTTTGAACTGTGTGCTAAACATGCCTAAATATCCGTGAGTGCTGTTTGCAAGAAAGCTGTTTGCATCCTCTAATGAAATGCAAGCAAACACAGGTGCACAGGGGTAGACAGGGAGTCCTCGCAACATTAGCCTTGGGCCAAATATCACTGAAGTTCAAAGAATCATAAGTATGTCTGAAGAAAAATGCAGACTGAAGCAGACGAAACTCTGACAGATAAACCAAAACTAACAACATACAGCAAATGTACTTTCCAAAATGGTGCATAATAAAACAAGTAAATGCAGAATAGGATAGTTTATATAGAATATAAATCCCATTTATTGCAATATAAAATAATTCAAGGGAAACCTTACAACATAATTAGTACTGGGTAAAAAATAAATAGCTTTTTCTGATTAATCTCTATTCAAATAAACTGGATACTGATTCTTAAAAACCAAAGATCAATTGTAGTCACTCACAAACATTTATTTTATTTTATGTTTTATTTATTTATTTAGGCAGTGGTTACTGTATCAATATACTTCCAGTGGTTCGGTTCGGTTCGTTTCATTTCTTTTTTTAAATAAAATTAAAAAAAAGAAAATGAAAAAAAATAAAAGAAAAAAAAAAATAAAAAATAAAGCCATAAAAGTTATCTCTTTCATTTAAATGAACTTAACTGTAGACTAAAAGTGAGATATCTTCTCTTTTCAGAAATCACACACACACACACACACACACACAAATAATATATACCAATCTGAAATTATCCAATAAAACAACAACCATTACTATTAGCTGCCAAAATTGAAAAAATAAGCCATTATACTATTGATGACCATTTTTATGCTACAAGTGAGAACCCAAATATTCAGCACTAATACATATTTGACCTATCAAATTTGAGTGAATAATGGCAAGCTTATAACAATCATGTGTCTGAAATGTTTATTTACTGAAATCTATTAACCAGCTTTGTGGTCAACATTGGCTCCAACCTTGGTGAATATTGTAATTTTATGACATTTCATCAACGGCTATGTGTGTGTCTTTGTAATGCATTATCAATTATCACATGACAAAATAAAAACTTAAAAATTCAAAGGATGCACATTAGGTTGAAATTGCAAGCGGGTTTAGGTCTGGACACTTCAGTTACTGTCTACACCAGCCTGAGCTCTACTCAAAAAAGACACGTGATGTTTTGTTATTGAAACCAAAGTTATCATTGAAGGTTCACCAGGGGACTTTATTCATCTAAAACACAAAATGAAATGTTAAAAAATGTTGGAGTTTTTCCACAGTGAAAGGTTCTGCACATCTAAGCTGTCAAAGGAAGAAATCAGTTCCTCAATAATGCAGCATCATGAGTCCCTCTCTTTTTGTCACTTTACAGAAGGGTCTTTCTCTATCTGGCAAGCAGATAGCGAGGCAGAGACATAGAAAAAGCAAATGAATACAGAGAAAGGGACAACAAGAAACAGCAAGCATGTACTCTAACTCTGATCATTTTAGTGTATTCCACCTCTTGGCAGTGACATAACATACAGCCCTGATTCAAGACTAGCAAACTCGCACCCTAATTTAAACTTTCCCCGCAGAGAGAGAAAATGCAGGTGTCAGACAGGCAGTGAAAAAGGGCAAAGCCAATTATTATGTTGTCCTTGTAGTGTACCAAAGTAGCACAGAGAGGCCAAGAATTGATTTGGTTGAGGTTTGAGGTTAACAGCCTGACATGGCCATTATTGTATGCCTCATCAATGACAGAATCAGGCCCGGACTGGCCATGGCCTGGCAGCTGATTTGGCCCGCTGCCCTGTTTTTTTTTTTGGTTTGTTTTTTAGTTATTATTATTATTATTATTAATATTTTATATTTATGCCTTCTCAATGTACCAAAGTGATAATTTCCAATTTTTTTCATTCGATAATAAATCGATTGGCCTAATAAATCATAAATCAGTTAGTCTTGACTGTCAGCTAATCAGCGCACGTGTGTTCCGCGCTTCCGTCAAACGGTTCCGAACAGAAGCGAACAGAACCAATGCGCGGGACACGATGAAAGAGAGAAGAAGCAGTGAAATGTAGCAACATCACTGACCTGTTCAGGGCTTCAAGTGCAGGTCAGTTTAATCTGTAAATACGCTAGATAGTTTTGTTATTAGTTTGTTATTATTACGTAGTTGAGTATTTAAACTGTTAGTATCTGTTAGGCTATCAGTAGCACCACATTAATATCATCATTCATAATACTGTGCTAAATGACATCAATATCGATTGTAAAGTTACATAAAAAAATTGAGCAGAGACAGATATTCACATGGATTTATTGTACAGGGAGGGCAAGAGGGTCTAGCTGCAGCCTTGCACTTGTATTCTCAGACTTGCATTCTCAGACACTTGCGCTTCCACTAGCGACGTCACTTGCAGTCTTTTATTTTTTTTATTTTGTTCTATTTTTTATTACTTTTTGTTTGAATCTCTCAACATTTTACAACAGTAGCCAGGTGGTGAAGACAAGAAAAAAGAAACTAAATTACGAAGTCACTTGCAATCGCCACTTGCACTCTCCGCTACCTGCGACATCACTTGCAATCGACACAAATCGTGCGTGTTGCCAATGGAGACAAGACGCTGTGGTGGTGATTAAACGATTAAAACTAATTTTGTACTATAACGTACAGGGTCCTGCAAGAAAAAGACAAGACCCGCAAATCCGTCACCACAGAACAGCAGAATATGAACGCAATGCACAAAGTCTCTCGTTAAGCGTTTTCTTCCTGTAGAAAAACATAAACACTTAATATGGTGTAATGTATTAAGATACATTAGGTTCAATTAAAAGATCAAATTCGATGATATATAGTTATTATTTAATGTACTACAAGGCAAACAGATGGCTATGAACACAATGCGCAAACTTTCACTTGTCCTCCCATACAGCAAAACGCTTAATGTGGCATAATAACGGACTATGATAAAGACAATTCAGTAGCCCTGTGATTTCAAAGCTGAATTTTCAGCATTATTAGGCTACTCCAGTCTTCAGTGTCACATGATCCTTCAGAAATCATTCTAATATTCTAATTTGCTGCTCAAAAAAACATTTATTATTATTATTATTATTATTATGTTGAAAACAGATTAGATTTTTATTTCAGGTTTCTTTCATGAATAGAAAGTTCAGAAGAACAGCATTTATCTGAAATAGAAATCTTATATAAATGTCTTTATCATCACTTTTGATCAATTTAAAGCAGGGCTGTCCAAACTCGGTCCTGGAGGGCCGGTGTCAATGTACGTCTGAGAGTGCAAGTGCGAGGCTGCAGCCAGACCCTTCTCAGGGAGGGAGGGAGCAAGAGCAGACAGCAACAAAAAAATAATATGAGTAAAAGGCTCACAGCCTAATAATTCAAGACTTTTCCAACAAATATATTGTACTAATTTGGACATTTAGGCACTTTAGAAATTGTGTTTTAATACACTAGTCAACAGGTTTTGATCAGTAAGATTTTTAATGTTTTTTTAAGAAGTCTCTTCTGCTCACCAAGCCTGCATTTATTTGATCCAAAATACAGCAAAAA
>NW_015540949.1:198935-207264 GCF_001515605.1 Sinocyclocheilus anshuiensis
GTGTTTAATTAGGGTTGGAGCTAAACTCTGCAGGACACTGGCCCTCCAGGACCGAGTTTGGACAGCCCTGATTTAAAGCATCCTTGCTAAATAAAAGTAATAATTTCTATAATCAATCATTATAATAAATAATAATTTTTTGAGACACAGCTAGCATATAACATATACAACAATGAGCTTTACTAAAATATGCTGTACAATGTATCTGAAAATATTCTGCCAGCACATGTGCAGTATACAGGTTAAATTTTAATGGCCATCATGGAAAAAAACAGGCTTTTTTTCCAAGCACAGTAAGTACGCATTACTATAGGCTTAGATCTCTGCCACAATTCTGCGCACGAAAGATCATATTTTGAGCGCACAAAAGTGCATTTTGCACGCGCGCGATGCACATTTTACCAATTCCAAACAACATCAATCTTAATAACTACTATTACTCTTGTATTTAATCACTTATAATCTATATATTCTTGTTCATGAAGGCTGGAAGTGAAAAACGCCTTATATTCAGGTGTGCAAAATTATTAAGCAGGTTATCTTCTACAGATAAAATCGCGAGATGGACTAAAAATGAACTCCCAAAACCAGGGCCGCATTACGACCGCACTGGGCCCTGGGGCTATGACTTACTGCAGGGCCCCCGTCACAATAATGAGATATATATGTGCACAGGCACACTCAAAAATATGATCTTTTGCGCGCAGAATTGTAGCAGAGATGTAATCCCATACATTACCAGCACATTGGCCAACTACCAAATCTAATCATCCAAACTGTGACTGCTTGCTTTGAAGTTGTAAACATGTATAGGTCTACTCTACATAAATAAACCACTTCTGAAAATGGATCTTCAAACAATACTATCTTCTGGTTGGCTAGAGTTATAGCCCAATAAACCTCTCTTACTCATTTTTTAAATTGAAAAAACAAAAATGTTTATGGTGACATTATAAATTGGCAAGGAGCTTG
Organism: Sinocyclocheilus anshuiensis; assembly: GCF_001515605.1. NCBI lineage: Eukaryota > Metazoa > Chordata > Actinopteri > Cypriniformes > Cyprinidae > Sinocyclocheilus > Sinocyclocheilus anshuiensis. The sequence goes on from NW_015540949.1 coordinate 199,908, forward strand.
AATGCACTAATTATAGGCAAAATTAGTAATTCTTACCCAAAATGTTTTTGCCTGAACCAGGCACACTCTGGCAACATGTGAAATCACGACGACGATGGATTCTAGCTGATGGAATCTTGCTCGCTATTGATGGCAAGTCAAAATTTCTGTCCTCAGGTGGTTACAGTTAGTGCTCCATATTGATCTCAGTTCATCTTTAAGATTCAGAGGAGCAGCTGGGCTAACAGCAGCATGGTGACAGGTGTGTATTGAAAGGGCAGTGAGGAGTCTCCTACCTGAGGGAAGCTGGAAAGGTTGGTGCTGCTTTGCTCCATCAAATATTAATCTCAGTACTGCTTTCCCATCGGATTCAACCCCAACAAACAAATAGAGCGGCTTTCCATTACGAATCCAATCACAATGGAGAAAAAAGAGGACTCCAGGATGGATTTAAGAGTCCTTCATGGCGCTTTCGATTTGATGGTCAACTGGGGTTTGAAGAGTCGCTTTTGTGACAGCAAAATGGCTTAGAGGTTCAAAGCAGTGTTTATCACAATTACAGATGAAAATGTTTGTTGATAAAGGTTTTTTTATATATTTTGTCAATGATAACATGAAACAATGCATTATGATGATAATATCATTTTAATTAAAATGTAAATACGTTTTAAAAAAATGAACACTACAAGACTTTACCAACTTGTTTTTAGAAAAAGAAAACGCAGAAAGAATTGATTCAGATACTGGAATCAAGGGGTTTTCAACAGGCATTCTGAGGTGGTACTGCAGGGGTTCACCAACTATTTTTGTAGATTACATTTTTTTTTTTAATTGTGTAAAAGCAATAAACACAAATGTTAACTTTAATGCAGGCTATATTAAGAAGATAAGCTAAATGCTAAATTAAAATGTAAGGTCTATTGATATCTCTTCTTGTACTGTATAAGGTCACATTTGGTGCATACATCTTTTTTAATTAGGCTAGTTCAAAATTCTGCTGTGATTTGCACTCAAAATTCAGAAATGTTTGTTATTATTATTTATTGTAATTTAATATTTGATTTTCTACATGGAGAAAATGTTAATGGGTTTGCAATGCTATCATCATAAAGTATATACAACAGTATATTTTGAAAATGCCTATTTTGAGTGGAAGCAGAAACACGCTGTTTTTTTGAGCCTGTCTCTTTAAATGCAAATGAGCTGCTGCTCCCCGCCCCCTTTCCCAGAATAGCGCCGCGGCCATTACAGCTCTTACCTGCTAAAAAACATCTGTTATGGTTCTGATTATCATGTTTATCGCGCTGAAATCATGCGTTTTAAACCATATGAGTTTAAACTTCTTATATATGGTTTTCTGAGTGCATACATCCGAAGCACACGGACAGAAAGCGGCTGTCACAGCATGTGAGTACTAAACTAAGTTCTCATTCACACACAAGTTTACGTTAAAAACACACGAGTTACAAAAACAGTCGATTATGTCTGTGAAGGTAAACAGCTGGGAAATAAATCGCTTGTTTATTTTAGATCTGTGTGGCAGCAGCAATATACAGTAAATAAATCAATAAATCCACTGCTCTCTTGTCTCCTCTGAGGCTGGGACTCTAAATAGTGTTCTGTGCTCGTATGTGCAGCCAAAGACAGAACAGTTAGGGTGTTTTGCTCAAACTTTCGCCATGGCATTAGAGCTGGTACACCATTGTCGCTTGCTAAATCAACATCGCTGATATTCGAATGCGATGGCGCCGCAGACGGCAGCCTCAGTGTTTGGCTCGCCAGTGTTTGTACTGTTTTTGTTAGATTTTCCTGTTTTTTGTTTCTCAAACACGATCAGTTTTACCAGGGATGAGCTGCTGAACATTCGGCAGAACACACCACACAATCTTCTACCGGATTTCGTTTATTCGGACGTTTTGCTGAACGTTGTAGTCGGCGGAGCTGCTGCGCTGATCAAGCGCTTCAGGACGCGCAGACGGGGGAAGCGAGTCGGCGTGCTCGTGAAGCGCGGATTCAGAACGCCGTTGCCGAGCATCCATATGGTAATATCCATAATATCCATATTAAATCTGCTAAACCTGTAGTAAAGTCTGTAAAGAGATGGACCAACGAAACAGAGCAGGCATTGCAAGCCTGTTTCGACTGCACTGATTGGAGTGTTTTTGAAAAAGTCAGATTTTCATGACATGTCACCTTTAAGTAATGTGCTCAGCACTGAACTGAAAACCTCAAGCAATCTTCCCCTGAAAGATTTACAGCTGAAGTGTTTTTCCATTTGTTGCCATTTGGGACAGCCCGATTTGTTTGACACGTAACACATCACCTAGCCTGAGCCACTGACCTCCTCAAGCCAAAAAAAATTAAATAAAATAGAGAGTATTATTTTTCATTTTGCGACGGTAGCACACTCGCTGTTCATTTCACTGTTGTGGTTTCATCCTCGCAGCTGTCTGTTAAAGGTCAGAGTCATAAAGGCCCAGACTTGGTGCCCTTACCATTCAGCACGAGCAGAGGCACCTATCGTCTCAATGACTCACACAGGACTCTTGGAAAGGTTACAACCAAATGCTAAGGAAGAAAAAGGAGGCAGACTCTGGGCTCTCACTGAGAGAATCACAGAATTGCTCACTGTAATGTCAGTCGCCTTAATAACATACCTTTGCTCCATTTGCCACATTCTCTAAATATATGTGACCCTGTACCACAAAACCAGTCTTAAGTCGCTGGGGTATATTTGTAGCAATAGCCAAAAAAACATTGTATGGGTCAAAATTATCGATTTTTCTTTTATGCCAAAAATCATTAGGATATTAAGTAAAGATCATGTTCCATGAATATATTTTGTAAATTTCCTACCGTAAATATATCAAAACTTAATTTTTGATTAGCAACATGCATTGCTAAGAACTTCATTTGGACAACTTTAAAGGCGATTTTCTCAGTATTTTGACTTTTTTGCACCCTCAGATTCCAGATTTTTAAATAGTTGTATCTCAGTCCAATCCCAACAAACCATACATCAATGGAAAGCTTATTTATTCAGCTTTCAGATGATGTGTAAATCTCAATTTTGAAAAATTGACCCTTATGACTGGTTTTGTGGTCCAGGGTCACATATTCATTCCGCTCTGCGCAAACCAGATTTATGTTGTTTATATGATAGAGAACAAGGATTACGGTGTCATTTTTGTGCCACTAGCATCACCAAATGGATTTCTAACAATCCCTGAGTCTGAATATGCTTACTTCCCTATATGCAAAAAAAAATTAGAAGTGATGTTCACAGTGATAATCTGGCAATTTCTAATGAAAATGTTTTTGATTCTTTTTTTTTCTTTTTTTTTGTCAACGATAATGAAATTCCACTCAAAAACGGAAATTCTTTCATAACTTATTCACTCCTGTTGCTCCAAACCTACAAAATAAGATATTTTGAAGAATGCTTGTGTCCATAAAATAAAAAGTCCAAAATAATTGAGGGAAAAAGAGAGACAGTTTTGTGTTCCACAGAAGAAACCAGCCATACAGGTTCGAAAAAAAAAAACAAGTAAATCATCCTCTATACTAATATATTAAAAATGGCAATAACAGTTATATAATGCTATATGATTAGAATTTAAATAAAATACAGCATGTCCTACTGTATCCTCATTTACATAATATAATACTCATTAGAGTGGTAATGCGGTCGTGCAGGACAACTTATTTTTTAATGGAGAAAATATTTTGCTTGTATAAAATCTCTCTCAGTTGCATATGAAGCTTACAGTGAACCTTTCATAACCTTTAATCAGCAACTGTATATTTTAGAGCTCTAACCAATGAAGAGGAAATGTGCCACAAATGTGCCAAAAAAAAAACTTATTGATGTGCTGCTCTAGCGCCCATTAATGCTGAATGTAGAGTATCCCTTTCCATATACAAGATTCAAAAATAGAAAATGATACAAATAAAACCCTTGTTGTTGCCCACTGCAGTTTAATATGGCAATTTGCAGAGCTCTCTCAGCCAAAGTTAGCCGCGGGGAGCCCGGGCTTGTTGTGTTTATAAAGTATAATATAACAATATGGTGCTCAGAGTGGATATGATACAGTCTGATTTCCACTCGCACATGAATTTTTCTCTTCTCGCTAAGCGGGGAAATAGCCAAGTATAACATGCTTAACAAATGTTGTTGCAAAATATCTTATTTCATCCTTGAAAAACCTGCATAAACAAAAACGAGGATTAGCATCCCCGTAGTAGAACTTGAAGGAATGTATCTCTGAAAAAATACAAATAAAAATCTAACTTACAGCCATTCTGGCACTAAGATGGCCGTCTGTCTCCTTCTCTTTCCTCTGCACATTGAAAACAGCTGAATGATGCATAAGATCCAGTCAAATATAACCTTAGAATAAATGCAATACCAATTCAGGGCTTTCTTATAACATGAGCAGAGGGAAGACAGAAGCCTGGTTCCATCCCGCCAGCCTTTCTCCAGCACTAAATAATGGATTGTGGGTAGGTAAACGTTGGCAAATCCTACATTCTTCCAGGAGGCAGACAAAGAGGTCATTGCACATGCCCCTCGGGGTTTAAATTGGAGAAAGAATTTCAGGATGCGCTCTGCCCTTTTCGTCTACCTCACTCTCTTGCCTCTGCAATCCAGATGTAAGAGCGAGGAGACATCAATATCATGGATTTACAGATCATGCGCTACTGATAAGGATCAATTTGGTATTAAACATTCAGTCCTGTATAGGAAACATGCAATTCTGTCTAGCATACTACATCAGCAAGTCTAAGAGAGTTCATACAAAGGTAGAGGTCATGAAAAGGACATTCACAGTCTCTGTCTTATACAGCACATCCAGAGACCGTCCACAGACCAGTCACGGACTGTCTGATGCAAACTGCACACAATCCGATTGGCTGGTTTCTACGTAGTGTTCTCAGTCAGGTTGTTGTCAGTACAGTGAGAAATAAAAACTGAAAGAAAAAAGCTTCAGAACAAAAAAAACATACCCCAACAATCAGAAAAAGACTGGTCACTTTGGATGTCCATCAGGTGCCCAATTCTAGATTAAATTGAAATGCAGTTTATTCACAACAGATTTCTGTATTCTGTAAAACAGGTTGTATTGCTTCAGGTTCAAGACTTTTGTATTTGCTAGGTTAAACATGGAACTATTTTACTCCAATCAAATAAAATGACAACAATGGATTAAAAGTCCATAGCTATGGCTGTCAGTTCAAACTGATGTTAACACAAACTGAAACCAGTTTTATTGGAGTGACGATCACCTATGCAAACTTTGTCAACAGTTGAAAGTCTAGGGAACATCTTATGAGGGTCCTTTTACTACCGTTAACAAAACAAAAGATCTATAACCACAAATTCACTGTAGTTAATATTATAAATTGTTAGAACAGCCTGTATTAAACATGAAAATGGCACTAGATACCACTAATGGCACTAGACTGTGCTGAGAAATGTAACACTGTACAACAGTCTTAAAAGATGCAGTTAATGCATTAACTTGCCCTAAAATACTAAAAATACTAAATCCAAGATAAAAATATAAGTAAAACTAACAATGACAGACTAAAAACTAATCTGAAAAGAAAAACTGAAAATGAAATACTGTACAAAATAAAAACTATCATAACTATAATAACCCTATGCCATAGTAGGACAACATTTACAACTGAAGAAGCATGAGTACACATTTGAATTGAATTGGCCACTCTAAAATAAAAAGAAAGAAATTCACTACAGGAAATACCTTCTGCAAAATGAGGTGTTTTGGTCCATAAAAGATCATTTATTAATTGGAATTTAAAAGGATTTTGTCAGTCCAGTCCTGAATGGCACACAGCCCTATGTGCTACAATTCATAGTCTAGGGAATGTGATGTTTTCATATTTCCAATATGCCCCGCCAGCTGGGAGATACAGCATTCAGAGATGGTTTATAGTGGTGTGTGGCCAATGAACGTTAAACCAGGGGAGATAACAGCTCAAGGACTTCCAATGACAGAGCTTAAAAAGAAGGTCTTAACACACAAACACACATACCCTCAGACATCAGCGCTCTCACAGGATAAAGCCTATCTAAAAGAAGGCTGTGTAGGAGCAAAGGGAAGGACTCTCGGGCGGACCCCTGAGATGATAAGTGGGATGCAGCCGGTCATTTGCAGCATGTTGGAGCTCAGATGGCAAAGCGTCTGTGAGCTCCCACAAGAGACACGCACGGTATATTAATGTAGCCTACCAGTTAAGATGGAAAAGAGCTCGCTCTGTTTACTACAGAATCAATGCCTTTACGGTTTATCCTGGCGAGAGACGTGGGGTTACACTGAGGTGAGGAAATAATGGAACAAGAGAGACAGAAAAACAAAGTGAAAGACCATTTATACTGCATTTATCTCTCTAGATACCAATGTGAGCATGAAAGACATGGACTGTGCCTTAAAAGGATTGTTCACCCAAAAATGAAAAGTCTGTCATCATTTACTCAAGCTCATATTTCAAGAATATAAAACATTTTTAATAAAGCACTGGTCACTTGATTCCATGCAATTATAACAAGTACTGGAGCAACATAAATGCTTGGTATTTATTGATTGATTGATTGATTGATTGATTTGGGTATTCTTCAGTCCATTTTGCTTAAAATTGTAAGCTAAAAAGTATTTTTTATTGGTAGTTTATGTCAACTAATATAATTAACTAATGTTAACAAATGGAACCTTATTGTAAAGTGTTACCAAATGTTTTTCTTACTTGGTATTGTTGTCTTGTTTTCCATTAAAAATAATTTAAAAAAAATTAATCAAGATACATTTAATTCAGATGCAAAATAACTTAAGATGTTATGTCTTAATTAAAAAAAATATAAATATTAGAAGAGGTTATGCTTAAAACAAGAAAAAATATCATTGCATCAATATTTTGACCAAGCCCACAGAGATATCATACAATCTGCCTATTCAACACAATACAATCATCATAGGAGCATAGTAAATGAAGACTGTATTTTATAATTTCTTTGTATTTGTATCTTTCCCTGTATGACACGGCTTCATTATCTCCACTGTTAAACCAGTAATGTAGTGGATAACTCAGGAATTTGCATGAACAAAACAACTAAGCTATTTTATGGCCACTGAATTATTCAGAGCCTTGGAAATTCGATTTGAATGGTAGAGGTGAACATTGTTTCTTTTTCATATTGTGTAAATAATATTAGTGTCAAAAGGTTTCGTACATATCCAACATTCCCTGTGATTAAAATGCCATCAAGGGAAATGTTTTTTATGTGCTTGTGTGTGTGTGTCTGTCTGTCTGTCTGTCTGTGTGTGTGTGTGTGTGTGTGTGTGTGTGTGTGTGTGTG
>NW_015540949.1:207322-212686 GCF_001515605.1 Sinocyclocheilus anshuiensis
GTGCTTTGTTCTTTAAGCTGGGTCGTCCCCAAGCATTAAATAATGTCAAAACAGTCTTGTGTAATGAGCCCCATATCTGTGGATGAAATATTTAATATGTTTCCCCCTTGGGCAGCTCAACTTTAATAAAAGAAAGCGGTTTTGTATCTGTATTTACATAAAGACAAAGAGACCATATCTAATCTGTATCAGAATTACAATAAAGCAGAACTTAATTATTCCTCTCACATTGTAAGATTGCTTTTTGAACACTTGCTAGCTATGATTACAATTCAATTGGAACTTATTACTGGTGAGTAATAATCCTGAAATCTTGAGCAAAAACTTGATTGTAAAAAATGAGAAAAATATATTATGCATATAATTATGCATGACATTTGCAATTCGTGTATCTGCAATGGTATAGGAATTACAATGTATGATAATGCCGGCTGGCTCATCTAACGTCTCAGAAATGTTTCATTCATTAAGCCATGAAGGAAATTCAGATTTAGAAGGTTGACATTTATGCATCATCATAGCCTCATTATCATACAGAAACACATTCAAGTACATACACCTAAGTACATATACAAGCATACATTTATTTTTATATGTACAGTATATTGTGTATGTCTCCCTCACACTGTCAAACCTGCTCCGATGCGTCGAGGCATGGACTCCACAAGACCTCTGAATGTGTCTAGTGGTATCTGGCACCAAGACATTAGCAGCAGATCTTTTAAGCCTCCATGGATCGGATTTGTTGGTTCAGCACATCCCATAGATGCTCAATTGGACTGAGATCTGGGGAATTTGGAGGCCAAGGAAGCACCTTGAACTCTGTCATGTTCCTCAAACCATTCCTGAACAATTTTTGCCATGTGGCAGGGTGTATTATACTGCTAAAAGAGACCACTGCCATCAGAGAACAGCACTGCTATGAAGGGGTTTACTTGTCTACGTGATCTAAAAGAAAACGTGATTCATATCACCAGACACCCTTTTTCCATTGCAGATGCCCATTGCAAGAACTCGGTGATGGACCGGGGTCATCATAGGCACTCTGACCGATCAGTGGCTACGGAGCCCCATACGCAACAAACTTGACTGGGTTGGCCTTCACTCCACATTAGCCTTGGGCGCCCATGACACTGACACCAAATCACCACTTGTTCTTCCTTGCACTATGGGTACTAACCACTACATACTGGGAACACGCAACAAGACTTGCCGTTTTGGAGATGCTCTGACCCAGTCGACTAGCCATCACTATCTGGCCCTTGTCAAAGTCACTCAGATCTTTTCACTTGCCCATTTATCCTGCTTCCAACACATGAAATTCTTTACTGTTCTGAACTGACGTTTCACTTGCTGCCTAAAATATCCCACCTTTTGACAGAGGCCATTGAAATGATGTAAAAAATGTTATTTACCTCAACCATCAGTAGTCTAAGCTTCTTCTTCTTTTTTTTTTTTTTTGCAGGCAAAAAAGGCAATAAAACGTTCTGGCATTATTAGTGGATCATGTTAATAGGCAATGTGATGAACTACACCAGTGGTTACTCCACTAGAAAACCTGTATGAACTTGAGGAAATCTGACAACATACATCCAATAAACATTATTTTGAGTTAAAAGCAAGCTAAAAAGCATGGCTAGGGTATAGCATCTTTTGTTTGCATAAGCCACTTGCTTGATATTATGTTATCTAATGCAAAGGCATTCAGACACTTTCAAGTGCAGCATAAGCATTCAAATACTTTTTGAGGCCACTGTATGGTGTAAACTCCGTCACAGGCCATGCCGATGATTCGGAAAGAGCTGTAAATCTCCCTTTTAATGTTCGCTTTCCTACACAGCCCAGCAGTATCATAAACTGATTGGTTTCCCTGCATATCCAGCTGAAGAGAATTAGATTTGATCCCTTTTTCCCGCTCTGAATGACTGATTGTCTGGCCCAGAATAATGTGCCATAAAAGAGCTCAGCAATGAAGAAAATGGTTTCCTTTCCTTTCCAACCACACAAACGTTAAACACCTTGACAGCATCCTACAGTGGAAAGAAATGGGCTGGAAAATGGGAGTGTGACATCCAGACAGATGGTGTCAGAGTCCTGGCACTAGCTGGGGGAAGAGGGCATATGCCCACATTTGGACTGGCACAACTAGATCTACTGGCACAAACAAGCACAGTCGAACATGCAGCAGTCAAGCAGGATTTATCACACCACCCAGTGTTTCAGCAGACAAAGACCCTCAAACACCGCAATCTGCGTGTATGCGTCCTGTTTCCCTGTCGGAGGAGATTTTGAGCTAGTCTTAATCCAAGTGTGATAGAATTATACAGATTTGTGCAGCAGTAACAAAGCGAACAGGATCTTCACAAAGTAAATGAGTGTCACTCTTGTCTTCCGAACGTCTGAGAAACGGCTCCGCTGATTGCCAGGGATCATCACAAACACGCGACCAGCGACTGAAACGCTGTGATCACACAGTACACAGCAGGATTCGGTCCCCAGAGAGCTATCTCTAGGACACTTTCATCTTTACAGAGTGCAGAATAACAGTACATTTTACACGAAATGGCGACAACAGAAACTACATTCAGGAAATTCAAAGAGATTACAAAAAAGAGGTAAAGAGTAATGGTAAATATACATGCATTCACAGTAACAATGTGTAAATCTTGTCGATTACAGTATATAGAACTAACGGTTCTGTTTGTCATATAAAATAACCTCAAGTACGGTATGATTTAAAAAATCGTTTCAGAGTTAGAGATTTGAGTAGAGAATTTTCCACACATCATCTGCTCATTCAATTTTCATTTGAGTTCAGTTTCTGAAGACTCAATATCCACAAGAACATCAGGGTGCTTTCACACATGACTGCATCCAGGAACATACTGTGATTTCATCTGTGATACAGATGAGTTTGATTCAGCAATATACTCTGCGGTACAAATTACATAAACCGTACAAAATCATAAATCACACACATTATTCGACATCTAAAACAGACATCGCAATAATCTTAATTAGACTTTATAATCAGTAGTTGTGCCTTTTTTCCTCTAAAAATCTAAGCATGCTTTAATCCTTCAAAGACTTGAGAAAAACATTTGCATAGGATTTTATAATCTTATATCTTAAATTAAATTTATTTGTCTTTCTTCTTTCAGCACAAACTTTGCCAGATTCTTATACTTACTAGATTTATGCTTAAAACAAGAAGAAAAAAAATGCAAATGGGGTAAGAAAAATAAACTTATTTTCTAAAAACATGTATTTATATCCAATGCAATTTGAGTTCTAAAGTAAATATATCTTGTTTTAGGGATATTTACAGGAAAAAACTCTACATTGTATTTTTGTCTTGTTTTCCAGTAAATGTTCCTAATCAAGATAAATTTAAGATGTTATTTAAAAAGTCATGACATAAGATATCATAAGACATAAGTTTTGTTTTCAGAAAAATATATCAAGATTATGCTTAAAACAAGAAAAAAACTTCTGCCAATGGAATATGACAATTCAAAGGGAAAATAAGTTTTTCTTTTTTTTTCTTTTTTCTTACCCCGGTGGCAGATATTTTTCATGTTTTAAGCATAAACGCACAATTTTGATCAAGTGTTACATAAAACCTAATATCTTTTTAATATCTAAAATCTATACTCTTAATCTACTAATAATCTATGCTCTTTTGTTGATTTTGATTGCTTCCATTGTTCTCATTTGTAAGTCGCTTTGGATAAAAGTGTCTGCTAAATGACTAAATGTAAATGTAAATCTATACCTAATATCATTTTACTTCAAGTAAACGTATCTTGACTTAAAAATATTTAAATTAGTTGAAGGTAAAATGGTATCATCCTAGGCCATTTTGGACAATAGTCTATTCACTAAACAGCCTCCGCATTTATTTAGATGACACCTGCACAAAAGTACTCAGGTGCTCATTGTAATCATTCAGCAGCTGAATTCAGCCAGACAAAGGTTGAAGTGTAGGCCTGCTGTGAGCAGGGAAATTAGAGGCCTCCACATCGCATTAATGCTCCTTGCCAGGAGGAGAGATCAGCCAAGAAGAGCACCTCAAATGAAGAGTGGGGTCCAGATTCCTCCAGGACCGCTGTAATGTGTGCCCAAATCCAGATTAGGAGCATCATTGACTCAGCGTGCTTGGCCGCAGACCAGAGCTTTTACCACGCAACCAAAATGCACTGATGAAGAAAGATCCAGCTTTGATGGCTCCCTCCAAATGCTGCCATCCCTCTCTCTAGCTGCGTTTTTCTCTTTCTGTTACCCACTTTGACCTTTATCTTTCTTCATCTCACTCTTTATCTTTCCACTTCATTATGTCTTTCTCTCTGGGTTGCTTTCTTTGAGCAGGGGAATATAGGCAGGAGATCTATTGGGTGCCAGACTCACAGAAGGAGAAGAGGCAAATGGCTGTGGAGAGAGAAAGAGAGAGAGGCAGACATTGCTGCAGGAAGAATACAAGCACATTAGTTCACAGCAGACAGCGTTTCACAGACTCCGCTCCTCTACACTACATCACGCAGGCCTGCAGGCGAAACAACGGTAGGAACCCGAACCACAGACGGGAGGTGCAGGAGAAATCATCAGTCTGTCTCTGGTTCCTCCCTCCCCGGAGCACTGCAGGCTTCTGGGGGAAATGCAGACATGCGTGTCCAAACATTGGTGATTTTGGTTGGCGGGCGGAAGACCAGAGATTGAGCCCTTTAACCAAAGACTCGATCATGACTTGTCACACATTACCAGCCATAAAGACCTATTGTCAGAGTGAGCAATGCTGTGAAGATACAAATCGCCAGGAAGAAAATAAGAGTTTATAACATAAGAGTTTAATGAAAAATAGAACTTATATGACATTCATATTATTACATACTGTATATATATATATATATATATATATCAGAATCAGAAAGAGCTTTATTGCCAAGTGTGTTCACACACACAAGGAATTTGTCTTGGTGTTAGGAGCTTCCGGTACAGAAAATACTGTACAAACAAAGTGCAGACATACATAAAATGAGAGAATAGACAGTAAGTATAAATAACAATAGTAATAAAAATATACAGAAAAAGGAAAAATGTCCATAGACAAAACTGTGAATGTGCATATGTGCTATTTACAGATTAAGGTTTAATGAGTTATTTACAGATGTGCAGTACTGAGGTGTGTTATGTGTTGTTCAGGTGCGATATGGCCTGGGGGAAAAAACTGTTCTTGTGTCTGGCTGTTTTGGTGCACAGCGTTCTGTAGAGCTAGCCAGAGGGCAACAGTTCAAAGAGAGTGGGCTGGGTGTGAGGGGTCCAGAGTGATTTTCTTAGCCCTTTTCCTCACTCTGGAGATGTAAAGTT
>NW_015540949.1:213533-214990 GCF_001515605.1 Sinocyclocheilus anshuiensis
GCTGGGCAGAGGGGCACCAATAATCCTCTCAGCAGTCCTGACTGTCCGTTGTAGTCTCTTGATGTCTGATTTGGTTGCTGAACCAAACCAGACAATTATGGATGAACACAGGACAGACTCAATGATAGCAGAGTAGAACTGTTTCAGCAGCTCCTATGGCAGGTTGAACTTCCTCAGCTGGCAGAGGAAATACAGCCTCTGCTGGGCCTTTTTCACAATAGAGTCAATTGTGTAATTGTCCCACTTAAGGTCCTGAGAGATGGTGTTGCCCAGGAACCTGAATGACTTCACTGCAGTCACAGTGCTGTTCATGATGGTGAGTTAAATACATATAAATACAATAATACAAATAAAATATTCTGTACAGCTATTATTATTATTATTATTAATACTACTACTACTATTATTATCAGTGCTGTGTTCAAAATATCGATACGACGATGTATCGTCACAGAGATTTGACGATACGAGTATCGATACAGCTGGCCCTGTATCGATATTGTGGCACGTGTGCAGCAGTGGACCGCGCTTAATGAAACAATGATGTTACCAGCTCCTTGTTGAGAAAGATAATGTAGCTCTAGAGCGATGAAGCTATTTAGTTGATACAACTGCGGGACAGCGCTAAAAAGTTTGTTCCTGAATGTCTGAGTGCTAGTGATGTCCGGTTCGCGAACGAATCGTTCGATTTAACCGGTTCTTCTTAGTGACGAGTGTAAACGAACCGGTGAACCGGTTTTTTCAACCGGTTTATTGAATCGAACTGTCCGAAAGAACCGGTTCGCGGAAAAGAACCGAACTTCCCATCACTACTGAGTGCAGCCGCAACGTGATCTGTGAGTGTGACTGAACTTGACGTAAAACTGCTTCTGTTTCACACGAATGCTGGCACAGACGTGCATGTTCGGCTAGAGTCGCTTTGAACTCGTGCATCTTCGGAAGTGGAGCTGCGCAGAAAGTTAAAAAAAATGTGGTGCACACCACCACGCGAAACGACGTCACGCGCACTCAAAGCGAACTTCCGCCAACACCGCGATGATGTCATATTTGAGGGAATCGCCGACACGTCGCCGACGCCCATGAAATATTTGCCATGCTAAATATCTGGAGCTTGTCGGCGATTCACAATCACGCTGTGCGCAATGATTTCTGACTGAAAAACACATCGGCGATGACCTACAGCCAATGAGAGACCAAGATACAGGGCAGAGTTTTTTAATCTTAGAGAGTGTGTTAATTTGTGTAATGATAACCTACCAGCAATGTAAATGATTTAAAAAATATATTAGTATGAGTACATTACAATATAAATGTATTAGAACGAGTACATTATTATTTATGGGCTTAAAAACAAGATACAAACAATCAGAATATTGTACCTTGGGGAGTGCACAATGTAAACATGAAACATATGCCATTACCTATATTGTACTGTGGTACAGTTATGGAGGCCCTTC
>NW_015540949.1:215110-216880 GCF_001515605.1 Sinocyclocheilus anshuiensis
ATATGTATCGTATCGTGGCCTCTGTATCGTGATACGTATCGTATCGTGACTTTGCTGGTGATACACAGCCCTAATTATTATTATTATTATTAATGAAGTAATGGAAAAATTATATTATTAACAACAACACTTTACATGCATACAAATAATATTATTGTTAATTATATAATTACATAAATAATTATCTAATTAAATATTATTAGTATTATTATTATTGAATTATTAAATATTATTAAATTATAAGTATGCTAATAATATAAAATTAAAGTAAAATAATATATATTTTGCTTACAACATTACATGCTTATTATTATTATAAATACAATAATTCTAAATACTTTTTTTTTTTAATAATTTTTTTTTTTCCACTCATTGTATGAAGGGGTCCCTGGGAAGGCATTATTTAGATTAATAATAACTATTTCATCTTGTGGCAAAAATGTAAAACATATGTGAATATACTTTAAGAACTTGAAAAGACACACCCCAAAGTGACCCACTCAGAGCTCTTTCGGCAAATTAGGACAGACATGATCATGAAGACATAGGGCAGAATATATGTAAATAAATTCACACAGTCATGAGCGCAACACCCTGCAAACTATTCTGCGAAACAGTGTGATGTTATCAATGTTCTATTCCGCCGATTAAAACGCAGATTCCAAACTCTTGGTACACAGAATAATAAACTAGTCTGAATAACTAAAGCGGAGTCTTTGATGTACACTATAAAAGTGTTGAAAAAAATCTCTCACTCTCACTTTCAGTTTACATTTGTATTGCCGAAGCAGTTGCAGCTTAGCAGGGGACAATTCCTCCTCACTCTCTCTCTCTCTCTCTGTCTGCGCCTGAGGGGTAAAAGATGACAGCACAGCCCATTTTTTCCATTATACTATAAAAGTCTACCTAAGCAAACACTCTCGGGAGCCCTTCATTTCCGAAGTAAGCAATCCCACACTCTTGCACACTGACACACACTGACACAAGTGAGCATTTCATCTCAGGAGTTCGGTGTCAAACTCAGCTTTTTATTGCACTGCTAAATTTATACATTTATATAAAGAAGCCTAGGGTGCTCTAACATAAACATGAAATTCACAGTTTTTGATTCTTTAGGTTCAAAAGAGCAGCTGACACTTAGCGCAGCCAAAAAAAAAAGCTAAAAAGCTTTAATTTAATTAATTATATAATTAGCTGTTGATGAACTTCTCACACAACCATTCTGTAACAAACAGAAACAGAAATGATTGCCAGTGTTTTGTGGAACTCTATATTGATAGAGATTCATATACTCTATATGAAAAGCGAGGTGTGCTCTGATTGGCCAGCTATCCAGTGCGTTGTGATTGGCCGAATACCTCAAGCGTGTGACGGAAATGTTACGCTCCTTACCATACTATGATACCGTGTTCCGGCGTGATGAGACAATACCAATATAACCCATTACAAACGAGGTATTTGTTGCATTCAGTGGGGACATAATTACTGATTAAGACATGGCGGTGGCGGCAGCAACAATACTATAGCGAGAATCAAAGTTCCGCCTTCTTTCTTTGCGTGAACATTTGGGCGGTGTTCTGCAAGTCTTTCCACATCGTGACGTAGACGCAGAAATGCGAAGCTTATAATTTAATAAAAGCACTTACATTAATTATCTTTTTTTAAACTTATATTATTCAAGCTGTAAAGCTTTTTCAATTGTCATTTTTACAATTTTAGGGTTTATGGTGCTATTTGTTCATAGCAAAAAAAAAAAAACAAAGACAAAAA
>NW_015540949.1:217094-262934 GCF_001515605.1 Sinocyclocheilus anshuiensis
AAGTTGTCCTAAAACCAAAATGCGTTCTTGTCTTAGGACAACTTTTTTGATCCTCTATTAGAATGTTGACTACTGTAGGCCTATATACATAACATTATAAATTTTGTAATGTTACAAAAGATTTATATTTTAGATAAATGCTGTTCTTCTGAACTTTCTATTCATCAAACAAACCTGAATAAATTCTACTCAGCTTCTTACATTGGCGAGCCACCCAGCGCAGGGATTTCCAAAAAGCAGGGGAAAAGGTAAGAAAAGCGGTTTCTTTTTTTGCTGGTTTTGTCAGGGAACCCCCTCGTTTTAAAAAAAATATAGAAAAGAAATTGTAAGGATAGAAGAGAATCTAGTTTATTCAGTATTAGCAGGAGGAGTTCTTAAGCCTATTTCGTATAATTCTGTTTAAAATTCTAACGGAACTGAATTAACCCGACGTAGTGTGGTGGCAGAGCTGTATTGGAATCGTTGTTTCTAAAGTAACTGAAGCAAAGTGCTTAAGTTTAAAGTTTCTAAAGTAACTGAAACTTGTTGTTGGTCTCTTATAATTCTGTTAAGATTCTAAAGTAATTGAATCAACCCGACGCAGTGTGGTGGCAGAGTTGTATTAGATCTGTTGTGTCTGAAGTTGCAAGTTTCTAACATAATTGAAACTGACTGTGAAGATGTTATAATTTTTATTGAATTCTAAAGTAACTGAATTGATCCGACGTAGTGTGATCACAGAATTATTTCATGATAGTTGTGTTATAGTATAGTGAGTCCGACGTACCGCGACTCTAAAGCAGTAACCCGAAGCAGTGTGGTTTTTGCCCGACGTACTGTGGCACTGTTTTAATCTGATAAATATTAGTTTGAGCCCAAGGAACTGTGGCTAGAAAAAGGCTGTTTGAGAAAATATAACAAACAAAAAAAAGACCCGACGTACTGTGGTTTTGTCCGATGTACTGTGACAAGCATTGTTATATTTTTTAAACAGTTGCAGAAGTTGAAGCTGTAAGTGCTTGTTTTGCCTGAAGTGTAAGACATTTGTTATAATTCTGTTAAGATTCTTTTGTCCGATGTACTGTGACAAACATTGTTATATTTTTTTTTAAATATAGTTGAAGCTGTAAGTGCTTGTCTTGCCTGAAGTGTAAGACATTTGTTATAATTTTGTTAAGATTCTAAAGTAATTGAATCAGCCCGACGTAGTGTGGTAGCAGAGTTGTATTAGACCTATTGTTTCTAAAGTAACTGAAACAGAGTTGTACGTTATCACCGAGATGGAAAACAAGAAATGAGAAATGCACAAAGACAGACTCTATGCACATGACACCAGAAAGAGACAAACATATGCATACTCGAATGCAGAACATTGTCTACTGAATGCACACATGTGGACAAAGGACGTCCACACTGAGAGAATGGACACAATGCAAGTTACAAAATTAAAAAAAAACACAAAAAAACATACAGACACAAACACAGACAGACAGACAGACAGACACACACACACACACACACACACACACACTATGGTGTCTTTTTGGGTAGTAAACTGTAACTGTATAAAAGGTTTGAGTTTAGGATATTCTGGGTTCATTCCGACTCCGTTGAACCCAAGGTACTACATGTACTTTGTCACTGCTATGCTGCAATAAACATCTTCATCGAGATCTTCATCGTCCTCATCATTTTTCTTAAAATAATAATAAATGTTTTAAGCAGCAAATCAGAATATTATAATGATTTCTGAAGGATCATGTGACTGGAGTAATGATGCTGAAAATTTAGCTTTGATCACAGGATTAAATTACATTTTAAAATGTATTCAAATAAAAAGCAGTTATTTTAAATAGTAAAAAATATTTCACAATATTACTGCTTTTGCTGTATTTTGGATCAAATAAATGCAGGCTTGATGAGCAGAAGAGAATTCTTTAAAAAAACATAAAAAATCTTACTGTTCAAAAACTTTTGACTTTGATTGTACAATCTAATTTGCATGTTTTACCCTAGCAACTGTATGTTTAGGGGTGGACCTTCATGCTTTTTTTCTAAAAATCACACTATTTTATACGATTTATAATGTAAGAATGAATACAAAATCACCACCTTGTAAAATGTTACTAATTGGCCCCATTCACTTCAGTTGTAAGCACCACACTATAACATTTATAGAAAATCTTTTTATTAGATTTATATAGATTAGAGATATATTTTTAAATCAACATTATGCAAAAAAATGCTGTCAATGGAGCTCAACTTGCACTCAATCTGGACTATTCCTTATTTGGTGCTGTTTAATAGAAACACACCCAAATGCATTCCCAGCAGCTCTGATGTGAGCCTGTTGCTGGTGTGATTTGAATCTGGCCTTTGTTTTAGCCTGCGATTTGCATGTGCAGATAATCTAATATCCCTGTTCACACTCCCTGGAGCCACTCTGCAAGGACTGGCTGACCTTCCTCCACCTACCATTACTCAGCACTCACACACATACGCACACACTGAGACACACTATCTGTTGTGGGTGACAGAAGCAGGAATAATAGGGACACAATGATTGCTCCTCAGAGCAATGGATTTAAAGAGCTGTTTTTTGAGGGGGAAAAGATTTCACCTCTTTCCAATTTACCAAGCCTGGTCAAGGGCATTTCAGATGGGTTACATTTTATACATGGTAAACACATTCAACAGCTTTACCTGATGAACTGACAGAGGATTTCTGAGGTGCACTCAGTCATTTCAGATGCCATATAAGAGGAGACAGGCCACTTGTACATTCCCCATCCACGTAGATAGGAGCTTTACTTGTGTGCCTATTACCTAAAGGAAAAAAATATGACCTACTATTTGCCAAAATACACAGAATGCAACAATGGCTACTGCGTTAAAATATTGAATTCTACAATTAATGCAATGTGCTCGATTTGACCTTACATTTTCAATTCTGAACATCTTTTTCTTGACTCATTGTTTGATCAGACTGCTGAATGTTAACATAAATTAAGAAAACTATTTAAAGAACTATTTTTATTTGCACTTATCTTTCAGCTATTTATAATACAATCCAAAACCTGTGATACATCACAATTAGTAAATATTTTAATACTAAATACATATTTTATATACATACAAACATATATACACGTGTGTGTGTGTGTGTGTGTGTGTGTGTGTGTGCGTTCACGACAGTTGCTTAATATTTTTGTGGAAACTGTGATACTGCTTTTCATTTTCAGGATCCTTTAATGCATCCTTGCATATTAAATTAATTAATTTCTTTCTACACCATTGAGTATGAGTATAATTGTATAATAATGCAAATGTATGTATATCTATCTATCTATCTATCTCTCTCTATATATATATATATATATATATATTTCATCCCATAGAGTACGCACTACACAGTAAACACCACTTGGAGAAACTGTCAATCGGAGCACATCTAGAAATAGCTGCAGAAAAATGAGACCGCAATGCTTTGCAGAACAGTAAAAAAAAAACACAAAAAAAACAGGCTCTTATGATTGATTAATCCCTCCCTCCAGTGCTGCACAGGTGATTACGGAGAGGATTGTGTTTTCACATAGCAGTTTGCTTCAGATTTAAAGGCATTAAACATGGCCATTAAAAATGTGAGGCAGATTGCGTGTGTTGGGGGATTGAATATGTGAGTGTCTGTGTGTCCACATGCATTTTAGAGGCAGATGTGCTGGAATCAGTATGTGTATTAAGCCCACCTTGCTCATCCAGTCCACAACAGCTGCGGCCAAATGAACTTCACTAATGCAATTACAGAGCAGCTGTTGCATCCCGATAACACAAAGGTGCATATGAGCAACCGAGAGTGTGTGTAAGATTGTGTACAGGTGTGTGTGTGTGTGTGTACCGGCGGAGGCATCAGTATACATAACCGCGCAAGCTGTGGCCCCAGCAGGGCTGAAATTGGATTAGTGTCAGCCTTGATAAGACGAAGGACAGTAAAGGGAAGAGTGAGAAATTGAAGAAAAGAGCATCGGCTATAGTAATTTAATTTCCAGATCAGGTGGCTGAAGGTATAAAGGCACTGCTATGCTGCTCCAGTGCAGTAAATGGAATATTCATGCACTGATTGCTTCCCTCTCGCTCCTTCTGTCTGTCTTTGTCTGTATTTCTTTCTTTGCACTTCTTATCCTTCCTGCATTGTGCTAGCTGTCATTCAGACACTGTAATCTTATTGTGCTCCTGCCTATGGCTCAGAGCTGTGAGATCTGCTGTATAGCAGGCCCAAAGGGAGGTGCTAGCCAACACTGTAGTAATGGCTTTTGGTTAGGCTGAGGACTTACGGGTTTCGCCTTGGTGTTTAAGGCCTAGCTTAGCAAGCATCATGTATTCTCAGCTGCCTCCCTGCTGGAAAGTCCAGGTTTTACAAATCACTACCAAATGAATAAATGCAAATGCCAATACCAGTGTTGCTTATTGCCAAGGAGCTGAAATGCCTTATTAAAATTACTATAAATACTTCTGGTTCTTTCACAGGGAAATGTGTCACTTCTGAGTCACTAGTAGTACCAAAATTAATCAACAGGGGGCTGCAGGGATGACTATTTTTGTAGGCCAAAAACCAGAAAGGAGTAATCACTGCAGCACTCTAATGCATTAATGTAATGATTAAGCTATATTATTTTAATATTAATAATTATTCATGCAAAATGATATTAAACTACTGAATATTTTACAGATTTACATTAGATTTGTATATTTATGTAATATCACACAAGGAAGCATGTGTTTTGACCATAGGCATGCAGGACATTGCAGGTAATTCTGATATTCAAAATATCAGAATGGTTTAGAATGTGATTTTGCAAACATTTCAATAAAATAAGTTCATATTTAACAACTTACATATTATACACAATGTTCCCAGTTACTTACTATTTTTCTTCTTACCAACAAAATAATTTCCACAAAGTCTCCAAGCAACATAGGGTAGGAGTACTTCTTAAACGATTGTGAACGTATGGACTGGTTGTGAACAAATCGGTTGAGTTAATAATTCAATGATTCCATCTAGTGCTGTCAAAAGACCCGGTATTTCGGTACCAAGTCGGTACTAAAAAAATGAAAACGTTACGGTACCAGGTTTTCTTAAGTACCGGTGGTACCGAGTACCCGGTCAACCCGGTTCTTGATGCGCAATCGGAAGGCTATCCTCTTCAAGTGTTGCCAAGTCCGCGGTTTTCCCGTGGAATTGGGCTGCTTAACACTGTTGCCGCGATCTTTATGAGTCTGTCAATTATAAAACTAATTCATATAATACACTAATTTATACAGGAACAAAATTAACTGTTTTTTTTACAAATGGTTGAATGAATCATTCAATGACTCTAAGTCGCCAACTACTGGCTAATCCATGACACTGGAAAAAAAACACTATTGTTCTACACTATACAATCAGAACTTCAGAAAGTATTTTTCTGCAGGTTCTCTGCATCACCTAAAGCAATATAGCACTTGCAAATAGATACAAACCAATAATACGTTTTTAATGTGCAGCTCAAAATGCTGACAAAGGTACAAGACTCTCTCTCCTGAAATCTATATCTCTCAAATAATTATTATGGAAAGCCGATTATGTGGATTTATGAAAGTCTCTCCCTGTGAAGTGCACTTTAGGTTGGAGGGAAAGATACAGTGCAAATGACTTCAGTGCATCAAAGATTCATCACACTGCTAACAGCTGATTGGCCCAGTGTCTGTATGAGAACTGTGATCGAAAACATTACCTGCCCCAAAGCAGGTAATGAACCCTGGTAAAAATGTATCCACCTTTGTAGTAATGAAAATCATTGGTTGACAGACTAAACTCAAATATACCTGACCAACTAATCCATAGTGAAAGTGATTGATGTGACTTGTTAGATCGCACATCACTTCTTTGATCTAATTTGATTTTACAGTGAGTTTTGTTTTCTAAACTATATGTTCTTAAAGTCTGTGATGAGCTTTGATATTTAGTTTGAGAAATACATTACCAGTAGGGCCTAAATAATTCACTAAGTGCCTGAAGTTAGAGCTCTTGTACATTCATTCAGTTTTGGGGGGCCTAACAGCCTGAATGCAAATCATAGAATTTGGTATTCCAGAACAACTGTAAAAGATTTCCCAAAATATTAATCGATCTTCTCTAATATAATCCAATCATTTACGTCTAAATCATCTACAGATCTACCCTGATAATCTTACAAGTATAGACCAAACTTCAATGAAGAAGTCATTGCATAATCTGAACTTTAACATTTTAAGCAGGTCTA
Source organism: Sinocyclocheilus anshuiensis (assembly GCF_001515605.1). Lineage (NCBI taxonomy): Eukaryota > Metazoa > Chordata > Actinopteri > Cypriniformes > Cyprinidae > Sinocyclocheilus > Sinocyclocheilus anshuiensis. The sequence continues at coordinate 223,376 of NW_015540949.1, forward strand.
AAATAATGCTGCTAACTCATATGAGCCTTTCACATTGAAAATAAATCAAAAATGTATTAAATTACAAAATTGATCTTTAAATATCAATCTTTTAATAAAGAAGATTGCTCTCCTGTACAACTGAAAGTGCAATTGAAAGCACAGAACATATTGAATATTGATATTTTTAAGCTGCCTCCTACAAGTCCATGTCATCAATCTGATGTCCACCAACCTAATAAAAACAAACTGACTTGATGTGTTATGGCGATATAAATCAAAACAATGTCTGGTTCACATACTTCTAAAAGCCTGCCAAGCAAATGTCAAGGTCACACCAACCTCTCCGAGTCAATACGGTTATCAATAATTTCATTAAAAGCACAAAATGAAACATCTGTGCTTCACTGGGGCTTTGTAGTCGCATCCTTAAACGGTAAAAAATACTCACTGGAAGGTCAACGCATGAATATGAAACAGGCATTTGGCTTCAGAGCTAGAAGTGAAGTGATCATAGACGTTTTAACTGCTCGTGTGGTTAGACATGAACCCTCGTGGCCATAGATAAAATTATGCCATTGATAGACAAGAACGTTAAGGTCTCAGTGAGTATTGTGGACTGAGAGGGGGAAAAAAAGAAAGAGGAGAAATAGGAAACAGACGCAGACGGGTATTCAGGTTTCAGCTATTGGGCATAATGGCTTCGGGCTCGTCTGCCAAGAAATTTCCATTTTCACAACGTGTGAATTATCCACATTGCCTTTGTATGGTCACGTTCCTATGAAATAAGCTGCAGACTCAATCCTATCTACAGGGACCACACAAATGATTTGCCAAATAGTGAGTTCATATTCAAAAATGTGGCAATATTTCTGTGAAGTCATTCTGGTGGTAAATACGCACACTCATTGAATTAACATTTATGAGTGAATACATATTAAATATGATGGGGGCATTTGCATTCTTCACTCCGACTACTGGTCCTGAAAGAATCTGGCCTTATTATGCATGAAATCCATCAGTGTCAGGCCACAGGATGTGCCGCCATATACATGCATTAGTAATATTTTTCACTGTAATGTAAACACGACTCATCCATGATTCAGCAGTGAAGTAGCAACACAGATGCAGGCCGACAAACATAAAAGTGTGTCATTAAGTTCACAGTGCCAGTTGTATGCCGGAGATATCTGAAGGAGATGTACGTCTTTAAAGTTATTCCATCTTTCTTACTTCATTACTTCTGAAACAACAAATCAATAAGATGTCTTATGTAATTCCTTAACCCGCCATAAGAATAAAACAGAAATTCTGCAGAGGTTTTCAGAGCATTGGCTTTGGAACCATAAGCATGCTGTCCTCCCACACATCCATGCACGCGCATTCACATATGCTGCATTCAACCTCCACACACACATACGGCTTCATAGCTCCTCTGAGAGCTCCTGATTTGCCTCACAGATAGACTGACATGGGATTTTCGAAAGATTTCAGCTCAAAGCTGAAATGCTAATGTAAACAAATGATCGAGGTATTTGTTATGCATAATCCGCAGAAGCAAGAGTAAAAGTACCTCGCTGGATGAAAACGAGGGAAGGTTCTGGAGACAATATCTCAAAAGGAATCATTTGAATATAAGTGGGCATATAGGGGAGATCGGGGCTACTCGTCACACATTTTACTGAATATTTGTCAGGAATATTTATGGTTGAAAGTTATTTCAGTATAGCTACCTTAAAGTTATGGCTACAAAAAAAATTAAAGTTATTTCCTAGAAAAAAAGATACAATTGATTATTAATTACTTTTATTTTTTTTTAATCATTATGTAGTTGATTATTGTCTAAATGTTTGTTGGTGTAGTTTTATTGTGTTCTCTTGTTTACTCCGCAGCTACTACAAAAAAACTGGAAAGTTTGGAGGGCATAATTCACAAACCTAATTTGAGAGAGTTTTGAGCAAGGTATTTAAAACCAGCATCTAATCGATACTGAGATAAAGTCCTTGTGACTACCGTGTTTATCACAGGCATTGTGACCTACTGTAACTTACACAGTACACTCATGAAGAGAGAGAGAAAATGCAGTAAATAAACAAGAAAGAGACAGTAAGGTGGACTTGGATATGAGCCATTTTATTATTCACATAGACCATAGAGAGAGAGATAGAGGCTGATAGGTGCTGAGAGGGCTTTCTTGGGTGACTGGAAACAAAGACATGCTCATTATTGGCTTGTGAGGAAGCAATACAGGAACACAGTTCTCGCTTCTCCTGTCCTTTCCGCATACACCACTAATTGCACTGTCAAGTGCTCAGTTTCTTATAGGATGCGCATATGTCACACGCACGCGCACCTTGACACACACATATAAATATAATATACAGGATAAATATGACGTAAGCCATTTATTTGCGGTGCAAAGCAACGATAATGAGTCGTTTGATAGTAAAGGGCAACAACCGAGACGTTTTGCTTTCAGCGTGGAGTCAATACCGTAAAGACGATGTGTCAACAGTGGCCCCTAGCGGCTAATTAGAGTAATACACAGAGAGACAACAAGAATCGGCTTTCATTGACCATCTTTTAACATTGTAAGAAGGGAGATAAGTTAATAATTTGTAAGATTTTAATTATATCTCTTGTTAATGTTAAAATTATTTAAAACTATTTAAAACAACTGGTACAATTTGAACTATCTACTCAAATGTTGACATATCTGTGCAATCTTCAATAGCCTGTTAAAAATCCTATACGTAAATTCAGAACATATGCATGAATTTCCTGGACTTACATTAGGTTAGGTTAAGCACAGTTTTTCTTTCAATGCAGACTATTTAGACTGAAGCCGTTAAAGGGTACGAGCCATTTGCGTATTGCCAACGACTATAAAGGGACATTAGCCTAATAATAATAATACACTCTTTATTCATCTCCTTCTAATTCTCTTATCCAATTTGTTGTCAAGGTTTTAGAGACAGAAATGCATAATATTAATTCTCCTTTAATCATCAGGTATCGCAAATGAATGACAGTAGCTTAATAAACATAATAAAACATGTCTTAATGACAATATAAAGGATTTCACAATGGATGGATTTCATAGCTCAGTAACAAAAACAACTTTTTGTTGTGCCACAACAAACTGTTGTGGCTAATGTCAATAGCAAGTAATCTATAATAGAAAACCGATGTATTGTGTGTGTGTGTGTGTGTGTGTTTGTGTGTGTGTGTGTGTGCGTGTGTGCGTGCTTGCGTGCATATCTTTCTGATTTTTTGAAAGCAGGTTCATTACGGGATTTTAAAAAATCTATTTTTTCTCACATAAAAATGGCATAACTTTAGGATTACACTTCATTTAGCAACAAATGTCAATGAGAAGGAGAAAGGGGACTATGCATGACGACTGTCCATGCTTATGTGTTGTTTAGCACCTGCCACAAACACACTCCTGCTCTCCTGTTTTAGCCTGTGTGGCCATTGTCCTGACAGAAAGGAGTATGAAGTGCTTCAGGTGCCAAAAACAGGTGTTTAAAGAGAGAGAGAGAGAGAGAGAGAGAGAGAGAGAGAGAGAGAGAGACTAAGAGAGAGAAAGAGGGAGAGAGAAGGTTCTGCTTTAGCCAAATTCAGACTATTTACACAGGACTGAGGGTCTGCAGGTAAGCCACATAAATACTCTTACTTCTCTATCATCTACTGATCTATTAGTTTAAATTTGGTGTTCAGTAGTAGTGTAGATTGTATTATCTGCTATAATTTTTTTTTACACGAATATAGGGGTTATAGAGGATGTTGGGTATTAAATAGCCTGTCACAGGAGAGATGGTTTATAACAGCACAGCATATTATACAGTACTCATCGATCAAACAAAATGGCATTTTACACAAATAGACAACAAATAAGGATGGATAAGCAACACCGAGGCTCTCAGACTCTCATAGATTACACAAAATTGTCTGCAAAAATATAATATCTAGTGAACATCTATTCGTTTTAAACTGGACAGTTTAATAATATCAGAGATGAGTTATATGTTTGCATCTTCAAGTCCTCTATAAATCTCTGCTTGTTTATGCACCTTGTCTATTTGGGCATTATATTGATTTTTGCCATCTAAAAGCCTAACTAAAAGCCTCTTGATGTCACTGAAGCGTCTCAGATCCAGGTATTGTGCTCGCTGCAGGTTGATCAGATTTCTGGGGCAGTGTAGTGGAGGTTCCAAACCCCCTGAAGATGTATGGCCTGTATTTGGAAGCGGTGAATGACTACATTAATGAATCATATGGAGAGGACGTATGGAGGCTAATCGAGGCCAGAGCGGAGATCCCGCACCTCAAATTTGTTCGACACCAGATGTACAAGTAAGTCCTAAGAGTCGCATTTCTGATAAATGAAGTGTCATAGATTGCATCTGTCTAAGTTAACAATGCTGGTGTTTGTTATTCCAGTGATAATCTGATTTTAAGATTGGCAAAGGCAGCTGGAGAGGTTTTGGGGAAAACTCACGATGAGCTGATGTATGCTTTCGGGGTCTACATGGTCAAGCGGATAGGAAACTATGGCTATGAGAGGATCTTAAAGGTGATTTTCAAACATGATAGACTCTGTATTTGTCAGGTACTCATATAGGATTTCTTATTATTATTATTCTTTTTTTTTTTTTGGAGAAATTAATACTTTCATTCAGCAAGGTTGCTTTAAATTGATCAAACGTCACAGTAAAGACTTTTACACTAAAAATCTATTTCAAATAAATGCTGTTTAACTTCCTATTCATCAAAGAATCCTTAAATAAAAAGTATCAGTTGACAGTTGACACACAAACATTAAGCAGCTCAACTGTTTCTGACATTAATAACAAGAAATGTCGAGCAGCAAATCAGCATATCAGAATGATTTCTGAAGGATCATGTGACACTGAAGACTGGTATAATGGCTTCTGAAAATTCAGCTTTGTCATCATAGGAATGACATTTTAAAATACAGTATATTAAAACAGACAACAGACAACTAAAACAGTTATTTAAAACTGTAAAAAATATTTCATAATATTACTGTTTTTTTTTACTGTTTTTTTATCAAATAAATGCAGAACATAAGACACATAAGTGAACGGTAGTGTTTAACATTTTGCTTTTAGTTTTCTTTATTTGGGCTTTCTCAATGGTTAACTGTACAGTTGTATACACATTTTACACAGCTTTTAAATCCCTTCTAATATCTACGTCTCAGGTACTGGGGCGCAATGTACGAGATTTCATCAATGAGCTAGATAACCTGCATGAGTACTTCCGTTTCTCCTTCCCAAAAGTCCAGCCGCCCAGTTTCTGTGTAGAGGAAGAATGTGAGACGAGTCTTACCCTGCACTACCGTTCAACCAGGAAAGGATTCACACAGTTCGTCAAAGGTAATAGTGCTGAGTTATGTTCTTAGATGCATGTTGTGGAGAGTGTATTCAGACCAGCAGCAGGTTTGATAGTGTGATGTTGCTTTTATACAACAGTTCAATAAACAATACGTCATTCATATATGTTTTATATGATCAGCTACTTTGTTGCTCCGCCAGTGCAAATGTTTCCAAATAAAGCCAAAGCAAAGTTAAGTACTGAGCATCTCGGAGCAACATGTACGAATAAATCGACTGGATGAATGATTCAGTGATTCACGTATTAGTCACTTGCTTCATTCCTGAATTAATCAATGCTTTGTACAAATCTGTTGAATGAATGATTCAGTGACTCACTGACACTCATTTATTTAAATAGGTTTAAATCAATGATTCAACGAGTAATTTATAAAGATCATTGCCACCTGTCGCCACCTACTGGCATGAAGTAAACTGCAGAAAGAGTCACTGAAAAATTGCCACCACTAACGTAAATTCAAGGGCAGAAATGAACTGTTTTATAATAATTATTACAGGTCAAGGACTTAGATTTCCGCCTGACTTCACCCAATCTCAACTAATATAATTTACATCCAAAAACTGTACAATAGCTTTCTACTGAGCTTCCCTATATGTACATAATGAATCTGCTTTTTACATCTTTTATTCTTTGAACAGTTACCATATTAACAGGATGAGATTATTGGTGACTTCAGTATGTGTGCTTTCTGAAACTGCACATTAAAATTATTGAGAGATGTGAGGTAAAATAATGATCTGAAAGTAAAGCTTAGATAATAGAGATGTGGTAAAATGATGTTTGACTAGATCTTACACAATGAAAGCTGGTCAGTCAGTCCACAGTGTTGCCTCAGCCTGTTTAAAATTCAAATAGCGTCTGTTGTGACTTCTCTGTAGGGCAACTCTCTCAGGTGGGCCGACAGTTTTACAACACAGACATTGAGGTGGAGATTCTGTCTAAAGAGGAAACAGAGAAAATGACATATGTGGTAGGAGTCCAAACAGACATTTACCTTCCTCTGTTTACACAAACCCAGCTCTGTTATTCTTTATTTCTCACGTTTCTGATCTTCTCACTCTCTCTGAAGGTGTACAAGATGAATTTTGACAATGCAGCGTTTAAGCACCGTATGCCCCAGCAGAAAACAGCTCCAGGCTATGAGAAACTGCCCATGAAGCGAGGAATCTTTTTTGACATGTTCCCCTTCAGCGTGATATTCCGTAGGGACATGACCATGTATCGGATTGGAGACGGTTTGAAAGAGGTGTTTTCTGATCTGCAGGGCAAAAAGGTCAATGAGGAGTTTACCCTGGTGCGACCCATGCTGGAATTCAGCTGGGATAATGTGAGTGAACGGAAGGGTAGGAGAACAGATCCAAAGCCAAAGCAGCATGAAAGTAACCGACAACTTAAGAGTTTTAGACGAGCCATCTAAAAAAATGTTTATGCTTTCTTTTCTTGCTCTTGGCATTTATGTCCTGAAAAAGCGTTTTGTTGCTGTGTGCTCTTTCAGATCTACACCCACCTCAACAATGTGTTTGAACTGCTGTCTAAGGCTGTGGTAGAGAGCAAACAGAAGGTCAACATCCCTAAACTCAGCAAAGAAGAACCAGTGGAGAAAGAGGAAAGTGAAAAACCCAAGAAGGAAGAGAAAGGTATAGTGCTTAGACTAGTATTAGTGTGTGATTACTTAGTATTAAATTAGTACTAGAATGTGGGGCAAATCAGAATGTTTTCACAATTTTTAAGCTGATTTTGGGGGAAATCGTCTCAGGTTACTTATGTAACCATGGTTCCCTGAGTAGGGAACTTTGAACTGCGTCCTCTAGGGGTCGCTATGGGGAACGCCTCGTCGTGACCCGTGTCTGAAGCATACATTGAAAAAACACCAACAACACGTTGGCCGGCGACAGCCCATGACATCACTACCGGTGCGATTATAGTATAAATAGGCGCCGGGAGAACATGTCATTCACTTCTTCGTCTGATGCTTGCGTTCGAAGCATGGCAGGAAGCCTAGAGGACGCAGTGTCTCGTTCCCTACTCAGGGATCCATGGTTACATAAGTAACCTAAGACGTTCCCTTTCAAGGGAACTTCGAACTGCGTCCTCTAGGGGTCGCTATGGGGAACGATATACCCACGCCGCCATGCTGAGGGGAGTGCGGGCCAGAACCATGGCAAGCACTAAGTACCAACTTTACCATTTTCATGGTGAGTTGCCCCTGGGACGTCAGACGGCTGTCGATTCACCAGTGGGAAAATTTCCTCACCGTCACAACCCTACCGCATGGTCCAGGAAGTATGAATACACAATATCGACGAGTGAGGTAACACTGCAAGTCGAGCACCTGGTTTCTGAATCCAGCAAAGGGGTTAGCGACCCCTAGAGGACGCAGTTCGAAGTTCCCTTGAAAGGGAACTGTATAACTCAATGTCAGTACAACACACTCATTGGCAGCTGAAAACATCTATTGTATTTTATATTTATATTAAACTAACATGAACACAAAAAGTAAATTTCTAAGAACTTGTCATGGGTTTTAAACTAGACTTCTACTGTACGGCACTGACCCATGTGTAAAGAAATCTTCTGAAAGATTTTTTTTTCAATTCTGTGGAATTTTGCTGAGGTTTCTGCAGAATTCTGCGCTCACATATTCCACACGGGCCTAATGACAGCTAAAATCACACTGACCAATCAGATCCTCAGACATCACACCCAAATGCCTTGCCTCTACACAGATTGAAGCAGATAATATTCTAAAACATCTCATGCTGACTTCCGTCACTGCCTCTGCTGTTCTCTCAGATATTAAAGTGATGGAGGAAATGAAGGGGACGGATCAGGAATACAGCAGCGCTCTGACTCCGTACAAAAGCTCGGCTAATTCTGGAGGAGAGGACATCGAGCTGCTGGCTTTTCAGACTGTCACCGGTTAGACACATTACAGTAAAGTGATGCTCTAAATGAGCAGCAATGAGAAATTTTATCAAGTCAATAAAATAACAATCATTATTCTGTGATTTGGGAACTAAAATTGACTCAGAAATCACCTCTAGATTATCCATATGAATGCAAATCTTCTGTCTATGCAGTGAAAAATGAAACGTCCTCTCTCGTGTAGGCAAGTGCAGTGAAACCATATTTGAAGACATGCGGGAGCCCCCTAAAAAGCCTCTCCACCTCAAGGGCCAGATGAAGTATGTCCCTCAATGGGACTCCCTCATCTTTCTAGGAACTCCCATGTAAGCCCTCATAATCTCACACGTTTACAACATTGAGCTAATGGAAAACAGTAGTTTAGTTATTGCCACATAACCCTGACAATCAAGTCATTTCAAAGGGACCGTATCCTGCACTCAAACCGTTTTAGTTTAATCCCGAGATCGACTTATTACAATATAAAAATTTCCTCCCCCCCCCCCAAAAATGTCATTATTTAATTTTAAAAGACCATTTTCCACTTTCTCTCTCTCTCTCTGACCTCCCTGGTTTTGCTTAATGATCCATATTTTACATTGGACATAATCCAATACTGCAGCAAAAATGTTCAGTGCCCAAAGGCAAACAAAAATATGTATTTTCTACTCTCTTTAAAGTTAATAAGCCCATTTAATTTCTCAACTATGAACAATTACATGGTTAGTTGGCTTTTTTATCATTTGCATTAGCATATTTCTTCCCCTACTGTCCATGAGCCAATCAGAACAGACCTGTTACTCGCCATTTGAAAACTACTAGTCTATATAAACACATCTAACTCAATTCAATTCTTTTTTCCATAATATGGCCCCTTTAAAATGTGTAATTATGAGTCTACAATTGTCAGACTGTCTCTAGTTTAACCACAAAAAAGGCTGATTATAGCTAAAAATGCTGAAGACTGTCTTAAACCGTATTCTCCTTTGTACAGTATTGAGACAGTGGAGGACATGATAAAAATGGGTGTTTACGTCAATGATTTAAACTTGCACGACTCCAGCAGAGAGCTCATCCTGGCAGGAACACAGCAATCAGCCGAGCTGCAACTGGCACTTGACCAGGTATGATTACTGCACTGATGCCACCGAGTTCAAAATCTAGACTTCTACCACCATCCATAAAGAGACACATTTTATTTCAGTTTATATAAAAGGAGTTATGTAGCAGAATTTCTGGCACGGACTGACTCAAGTCTATTAAGCCGTTTAATAAGCATAGAGTCTCTGGCTGTGGCTATGCATCTAGAAATAACATGCAAATGACAGGCCGAACTCTTACTGTGCCACCTACAGGAGCAGCAGAAGTATGCACAGCTGCAGGAGATCATTAAAAAGCTGGATGAGGAGAAGAAGAGAGGAGACTCCCTGCTGTACGCCATGATCCCCAAAGCAGTGGCAGACCGACTGCGCAAGGGAATCACAGCACTGGAGACATGTCAGGTGCACACTCTACTGGCACAATAAAGCACACCATTTATATGAATTTCTCTTAGTATTGAGTCACCATTGTGATTTTGACTATATCAAGATCTTAAGAGAGATAATGAATTACAATGAAAAGCCGTCTGTTTTTCCTCTAGTGCTCTCCTGCTGTTTTTAAGTGGCGTTCTTGATCTGTTATCTCCCTCCAGGTGTTCCCAGACGTGACCATCCTGTTCAGCGATGTGGTGAAGTTTAATGAGATCTGTATCCACATCACCCCCATGCAGGTGGTGGACATGCTAAATGAGATCTACATCGTTTTTGACACACTCAGCGAAAAGCACAATGTTTATAAGGTAACATAAGTAACTCAAACGAAAGCCACATGACATGACAAAATAGCTTCAAGAATTGAAGAATACCTTCAGAATTTGCACAAAAGACCTTCAAGGCAGTGGTCTGCTTTTTCTTTACAATAGAGTCACAATATATCAGCACCATTTCAGTCATCTGCCTATTTTAGAGATTTTTTAATGTATACATATCAGTCAATAGTGGACACATGACTGTTCAAAAGTTTGGGGCTGGAAAGATTTTTTTCATGTTTTTTAAAGAAGTCTCTTCTGCTCACTAAGGATGCATTTATTTAATCAAAAATACAATAAAAACAGTAATACAATTTTTCTTTTTTTTTTATGTAATTTTACTGTGATGGCAAAACTGAATTTTCAGCAGCCATTACTCCAGTCTTCAGTGTCGCTGAACCTTCAGAAATCATACTAATTTGGTTCTGAAGAAACATTCTTATTATTATATCAACACAACAGTTGTGCTGCTTAATATTTTTGTGGAAACCAAGATACATTTTTTCATGGTTTTTGATAAATTGGTGAAAAGAAGAGCATTTATTTGAAATAGAAATCTTTTGTATTTTTTATTTTTTTATTTGACTGTCACTTTTGATCAACTTAATGCATCCTTGCTGAAATAAAAGTATTAATTTAATAAATTAATTAATTTAATTTAATAACCTTACAGATCCCACTGAACTTTTGAACAGTGGGATCTGTATGGAAAATGAATATCCATTTATTATACATTATAAATGTCTACATTATAAATATATTTTTAATATCGAACATGACATGAAAATAATTTTGGATGTATACTTTGGTTGAAAACCAGAGCATTCTCAATATAAAACCGTAAAATATCGGCTTAGTGGTATCTGCCAAAATTTTTATATCAATGCATCCCTATTTTCTACTATTAAATATTTCTAATTAAAGTTTTTTAATCTTTACTGTCATTAAAACCTTCAAAATCGAGTGAAATGGCATGCAACAAATTCTCTTGCCCCCTCAGGTGGAGACCATTAGGGATGCCTATATGGTTGTGGCAGGTGTGCCCAATAAGACCACATTCCATGCCCACCACATCTGTGACATGGCTCTAGACATGCTGAGCTCCATCGATCACCTAAAAGACCCCTCCACCGGGGACAACATCCAGATCCGTGTCGGTGGGTGAACCCGGACTCACACAGCATCACATAACAAAGCCACTGTAACCCTTTCATCTGATCTTTTCTCTACATGCCGCACAATGTGAGAAAGTGATTTAGACAGTCTTTTTAAACTCTTTTGTGGTGGTCTTCACACAGGCATTCACTCTGGAATGGTGGTCGCAGGTGTGGTGGGTCTGAAGATGCCCAGGTATTGTCTGTTTGGAGACACAGTAAACACGGCTTCTCGGATGGAGTCTAATGGCGTGGTGAGCCACTTTCTTATGCTGTACTGAGAAAAATTAACAGCCTCTAATAACTAAACAAAACTGTCTCATCATGCAATAGAAAATATTAACGAGTAATTCTAAATTCATTTTAAAGAGAATGCAGTTAATTAAAAAGCTAATTGTAATCTCTCTCTTTCTGTGCGGCTAGGGCATGCAAATCCACATCAGTCAGACCACCAAAGACCATCTGGAGCATGAACCATACATCATCGAGGAACGAGGAAAGATTTTTGTTAAGGTACTACAATAAATAATCAACCTCATCATCTTCACTGCCAATATCAACAATGTTATGCACAGTAAAACTATGTACATGATTTTTTTTTATGTTTTTTTTTAACAGGGCTGCAGTAAAAACAGAAATATAGTGAAATATATTCATTTATTTTTAAAATGTAATTTATTCATGTGATGGCAACACTAAATCTTCAGCAGCCATTACTCCAGTCTTCAGTGTCACATGATCCTTCAGAAATAATTCTAATAGGCTCAGGAAACAATTATTATTACTATCAATGTTGAAAAGAGTTGTACTGCTTCATATTGTTGTGGAACACATGATACATTTGTTTCAGGATTTTTTGATTAATAGAAATGTTAAAAGAACAGCATTTATCTGAAACAGATTTTTTTTATTTAGCTGAAACAGTACTGTCATATTTGATCAATTTAATGCATCCTTGCTGAATAAAAGTATTAAATTCTTAAAAAAAAAATCTTACTGATCCCAAACTTTCAAATGGTAGTGTATTAGGTTCTCCCACAAAATAAGCACAGTACAGAACTAAACACTTCTTTCAGAGCCACAGTTTATTGCAAGTCTTTCATGTAAACCAAATACTTGCCCAAAAAAAGTGCACTCAGTAATGTAAATTTCCAATCCACTCCATGTCAAATAAAACATTTCCCATTAAATTGCTTTATTTCATGTGTGTGCATATGATTTTAAGCATATTTTCATTAGTACTCTTCTCTGGGACAAACATTTGAGTGTTACTTTATATGACTCATACTGCAAGCAAATAACGTCTTAAATTAGTGTAAAATCAACTCTAATCTCTCTTAATTAAGGGTAAAGGTTATATGAAGACATACTGGCTGAAGGGAAAGACAGATCTCTCATTTAAGACTCCAGCAGAGCTCAGATACAGCAATGAGCAGAAAGACTCAGAAGACAGAAGCTCAAATGGGTGAGTTTGGAAAAACACGACACTATGGGCTCTATCCTGCTGAAATGACCCAAATTCTAACAGGTGGACAAAACTTAACTGGTAAAACTGGTTGACAAGCATAATAGTTGACTAAGGAACTTTTGCAAGTCCAAAAGGCCTAGTGGGAACACTTGCATACCAACAAACAAAAAACACAACATATGCAGGCAGCTGGTCTTCTTAGCAAGCATTTAATATATGATGGCCTCACATAAAATGCTCATTTAGTATTCTCTGCAGTTTAGAAAGAATCGTTTTGATGCATGAAACATAATATGACTTACCTGCCAATCAATTGAGCATGCACCATTCAATCCATCAGTTTTTTTTTATGTTCTCCAGTAAAATATCCTAACAAAAAGTCTTTACAGTAGTGTTTCTGTCTTCTTCCATCTTCAATGTGTTTTTTCCTTTAGTTCCACTTGCACCAACAGCAAACATTCCCTGTCAAACATGAACACCCCCAATGAGGAGCAGACTGAGGGCAAACCCACTCCCCCTGACCTGCCCCCTGACACCCTGCCAGCACTAGAGGGCGCTCCAGACCCAAACACATTCACCAATGAGTCCCAGAACAAAGAAAAGGTTAAAAAGACAAAGAATAACAAAGGAGGGAAGGCAGAGAACGCTTCTGGTAATGCGCAGGAAAGCACTCCCCCTGCTGGCAGTCAGGAGAATGCAGCTCCTGCGCTAAACGACAAAAAACACCGTTTCAGAAGCCAGTACTCACGATTACCAGCTAACCTCCCCATGCGAAGCACAGCCTGCAATCTGCTGTGAATAACCAGGAGAGGTTGATAAAATACTTTTTATTATATAACAGATAGATCAGATCAGTTCTAGAATGGTCAGAAAACTGCATTTGTGGCAGCAAATTCTGGGATTAAATCAGGTGAATAAATGTGAATGAATGAACACAAGCACAAATCATGGTTTAATGCAGACTTCATTTAGTTGTGCCATACAACACAGGTAACTAAATTATATGAATCACAATAAAAGAGGACGTCCAAAGCCTGGGTATCAAAAATAAAGTGCTGTTCGGCTGCTATACTTCCTCTTTAAAGAGTTTGAATAATTGTATTTGAATGTTTTATTAATATCAACACATGTGATATGTTCAAATCTCTCTGTATTGAGTATATTAGCATGTACAGTTACAGCATTTATGTTAAACTTTAGAGAGGTTCACTGTGATACATGTGCTGAATACCTGTATCCATTCAGTTACTGACAACAAAGAGTCTTATATGTTAAATGTGATTGTTTACAGCTTACGTTTTATTTTATTGTTTGATGAGCACTGTAATATTGCTGTAAAACACATACTTTGCTCAAGTAAGAGCGAACACATCAGATAAAACCAAGTGACCTAAATAAAACATGTGAACACGTGCTCACCCGAAGACATACACCCACATTTAGACAGGCCTACACACATGTAAACACACTGAGATACAAGATAAACCAGGAAACAAACACTAGCATTACATACTTACCACTTGAACTATTTCTGTCTCTTAAGCCACAAATAAAATGCACTAATGTTACTTTAAGAAAAAAAAAAAAAAGTAAGAGCACAAATGATATAATAAGAAAATGTAACAGAAATCTGGAAATGTGGGGCTTTTTTTTTTTACCAGATTAAGACAGTCATGACATTTACATTATCACAAATATCACAAAATACAAAAATACAAAAATTCATTAAACTGTAGCTAACTGGATATTCATTGTTTTATCTCTGAAACACATTACACACTTGCACACACACAACATGTCAGATATCATTCAACGATAAAGAGGAAGCCATCAGGAAACCACTTAAGCGACACTTCCTGACTGTTGTCTTGGAGACGAGCTTAATTCTTACTTTGCCTGAACGCTCTTAGCTTTGCAGAAAAACACAAATGTCATGTTTTCAATTTCAATCTCATACAAACGGAGGAGAAAACTATTGTAACTTGAGATTTCAGCCGAGGTGATGGATCTAAGTGATACTACAGATTGTAAACATGACTTTCACAAATCAAGCCAGATGCATCCATTCCTTTTGTAGTCTTTATGCATTAGGGCTTAAGTCCAGATGGTTTCCATTCAGATAGCAGACAGATAAGCAGGCTTTTTTAGTATAGACATTACTAATGCATAGACATTAGCCCTGAGGGTGACTTTCTATTACACAGGACCAATTCATTATACAGCAATTTCTAATGTCAGTGACTAAACAATGAAGTTTACAAAAGAAATCACCCAGCTTTCCATCAATGGCAGACTTCACTTCTCTGTTTGTGTTTACAGTCTGTGTTTGCATAATGTTTGGAGGTTAAGCCACTAAAATGTAATGGAATATATAACATAATTGGCTGCCTAAGAATATAATATGTTCCGTTATCAAAGCATGTTTGCGTACAAGGATGTTTCCTTCATTAAGAGTATTTTTAGCCTTATGGCCTTTTAGAAATAAACTTTATTATACATTTTTCACAGTTGTAATTTGTCTACTAGCAATATATTAAGATACATGCATCACCAGAGAATTTTAGGAAGACAAACTTCTGAAAAAAATCTTTATTAGGAGGGGGGAAAAACATCCAGTGAACCAGCCAAAGGCGATTATCAAAGCTTTAAAATGTAACATTTTGGGTGCATTTTCATATGTTAAAATAACTGTCAAACCATTCAAACCACAAAGAAGCAATAAAATAAATGATGATGGCACTGAAAAAAGTTCATAATACTTCATAATATATATATTTTTTAACTTCCTCAAGATAAAAATAAACTGCGGACACATAAATGACAAACAAAAATCTGTGAACTATGCAGCTGTAAGCGAAGCAATTCAGCAATACCATTTGCATAAAATCAATGAAATGTCTGTATGGTTTTGATGGGTAAACAAATAACTGTCCTAGCCATGCAAAGTGAGAATATTATTCAGTTGAAAATGAATTAATGGTTTTGTAGGCAGGAAAAGATGGAAACACTGATCAGAAAGCAGCAGCAGCAGCAGCAACAACAACACTGTCTGAACACACAGATCACAGTTTATTTACACACACACACACACACACACACACACACACATATATATATATATATATATATATACATATACATATACATATATACATAAATACATGTTTAAGTATATACATTGTGTGTATATAGTATCCAGTCCTTAAATTTGAGTGTCTCAAGAGTCTTTTTGTTTGCGTGTATGTACAATTCCAGACCAGAAAATATAACTATTACAGTTTGGACCATTAATGATTTTGTTAAATGAGAAACACAGTTAAGTGAGAAACATAGCAGTGTCAGTGATGACAGTGGCTGCATACCAGATCACAAAGAGACTAAAACCTCCCCTTTCACTGGGCCGCATCCAGGATTACTGCTGAATTCTTTACAAGAGTTGCACTTGTTAGGGCAAGCAGACACACCATGTCAGCAGCTAACACACTGACAGGGCGGAGAGAGAGATAGTGAGAGAGAGAGAGAGCACACTCATGGGTGTGTCTTATACATTTAGTTCCTCAAGGAAGTACAAGTCAAATTATCTTGTTACAGTGGTGTGAGCACAAGACAGAATTTGTAGAGGAGTTTTCTTTGATTTCACCTGTCTGTGGAGATTATTTCATCACTCGCGCACTGGATTTCAACCACCTAATCTGAGCGCAGAGGGAGGACAGAGCGTTTGAACAGAAGCGGGAGAGTGAACGAGAGAAAGGCCAGGTGAGTTTGTCTTGGTCTTGACCTCTGCCCTCTCCTCCATCATCTCAGAGAGCGCTGTGATCATGTACACATGAGATGATGTTACTTTAGTGGATTAAACTCATAGCAATCTCTTCCAGGTGTTGTTAATAGATACAAGTATGTCAGGATTCTGTTTTAACAGCAAGAGAAACTTTAATTTTACAGTTCTGTTTTGGTTAAAAGTGTATGCTAAGGAAATCTGGAGGTTTGTAGTGAATAATGTCAAGTTGAAACTTGTTTTTCTGTTCAACCACTCCCATGTTAAACATCTAAAACACAGTGAGATGTTCCATCCGGTGGACCTTTTATAAACAAAACAATGTCCAGTCTTCCTTTATAAGCCAGCAACATGAAGAAAACACACCTTCTACTGAAATAAAGGGTCATATTCAGGGTCAGCAGTGTCCTAACCTCTGTGAACTCAGGCTATGGATAGTTTGTGAGCTTTATTGTAGCAGCATGTGTCAGGAGAATTTAGCTGTTGTGGGTTTAACTGAAAAATTGGGGTAAAAGCTGTGCCAATACCCCAGAGTTTCACTTCCTCTATCAGATATTAAAAACAACTCAGGCTGAGTGAAAGAGTCACACACATTCATATGAGTGCTAACTCTACAATGAAAATGCCAGTAAATAAACAGTGAAGAAAAAAACAGACGGTATTGGGTAATGAGGAAATTTTGCACAATACGTGACATCATCACATGCTCAAATCTCACTGTTCAGGTGCTGTGGGGAGATACTGAAGAGGAAACACATGGCACACTGAGAACAAGCACCAAACGCACGTTTTTACACGCATGTCTGTGTAGACAGGCGTAGGAATTAATTAAAACTTGGGCGGACACATTAAGGCATGATTCTTTAATGATTTTCTTCAAGTAATGATGACTAAAAGCCTGTTATTAGAGAATACCAGGTTGAAAAGACCAGCATGTTATGGATGCTGGCCTATGGGGTCTGGTGTCCTATCAGGCTTCTTAACTAGCTTAACCAGCTGGTCTACCTCAGTCAACAAGCTGAATTAGAAATTTTTTTTTTTTTTCATCATCATAAACCAGCTTGCAAATTTGTGGGCATCTAAGATAGTCTAGGTATCTAAGACTATCTAAAATAGTTTAACACCAGTAAATCTGGATTAAGCAGGAGCTTTTTTTTTTCAGCAGGGCTGTCTTATCTTCGTCTATCACTTTAATTTAGCCTAGAGCCATTCAGAAACAAACTGCTCCCACTCACACACTTCAAACCAGTACTTTCCACACTCTAATTTTTTATATATTTATCGTAAAATTGACCCTTCTGAATAAAAAACCCCAAACAGTGGGCTGCCGAATCCTGTGCAACTCAGATTCAGATTTTGACATGTCTCTTCTGTGCTGTCACTCAGGCTTGTGCTGTGAGTTGCTGCTTTGTAATGACAGGGTGACTATACTGTGGTCTTTAGGATGGAGGAACATGATTCCTCACATCCTGTAAATCCCCTGGGCTTTACACACATGTGAAAACACACACACACACACACACACACACACACAGAGAAAGAGCCTCAGGCTCTGTGCTGAAGTCATCTGAGGAATGCTAAATATTTACCTTGTCTGTGACAAACCTTTCAATCAGGAGAGTGGATACAGATGGCCATTTTAGTTGATTCTAAGTGAAGAGGTATAAAATTAATTAAAGTTTGCCTCAGATATTTTTTAGCTAAGAGTCTAAAACTAAAAGTCAATCGTAATCAAATTAAGGTAAAGTTGCTCATATCTCATCTTGTCAGGTATGAATGAGATCAGTATGGGACTTAAAAAATCAACGAGCACAACAATTTGTCTTTTTATTCAATTAAAAATAACATTTATTTATTAAATAATATTATTTAATACATTTTATTACATAATGCATTTTAATCAAACAATATTAACATTTAAAATGATTAATATTAATTAAAATTATGAATATATATTTTATTAAATAATGTGTTTTAAAAACTAAAATGTACTTACTTTTTAAAGAAAATATTAACTATTACCATTATTATTTAAATATTTTATTAAATAAAATGGATCATATTAACTCTATACCTAACGCACATGATTGACTGTACACGCATGTGGTTTCTTATTAAAAAATAAATAATATTATATATTATATTTGAGTATGTATTGAGGTACTGAAAAAACTGAAAAGAAAACCCTCAAAATATGAATTATCAAGCCCAGTATAAGCCTGATCTGATCAGATGTTTAAGAACAGATTTTTTTTTCAGACTTCAGAAGTCCAGAGTAGAACCAACTTCCAAACAAATGTAATATTTATTTTCTAAAAAAAGAAATAAAGTTGCATCTAAATAGCCACATAGGGAAACATTATCAGATCAGTTTTGCTTTAATTAGATTAATTAGAGTAAATGAGAAGTAGTGAGTGTTAAACCGTAGGATTATGTTGCTTTCACAGTTCAGCTGGAGTGTACAACATGCTGATTTGTTCAAATGAGTATTTATATAGTTGTTTTGATGTTCCATGTCGCAGAACGTAAAGTAATGGCTGTTCTAGTGCACTCAGTGCTTCTAATTAAATAGAGTTCATTAGGAAATGAAACTCTAACTGCATTAAAATTTAATCAGGTTGGTTCGCCATAAACAGAATTGGATTTAAAAAGCAAAACACAGCTGATGGCGGCACTGAGACATGACATCACTTTTTACATGTCTTGATTAATTTAAAAGAACACAGTGCAGGTCATTTGCACGTTAATATACTTTGCATTTATTACAGAATCACTGCGCAGATGAGTACATCCGTAATCTGTGATGTAGTACAGGATTTTTAATAAATGCTGCACAAAAACATCATCACCAATGACAAGAACATCTAATGAAGGAAATATGCAAGACCTCAAAAATTGCAAAAAATACACTGAAGAAATTTCTAAGCACATAGATGCCTGTATCATGATACAGTCTTCAGATTCATGTAGGAACTTGTGAGTACTATGCAGTGAGTCTTTCTCTCATACATGTCTTTGCACGTTCTCCTGACTATACGATCTGTGAAGCAATGCTAAACTATGCTGTATTGGACATCAGAGACTACAGCCTAAATGCATAAAGGATGTGCATGCAAATGATAGTTCAACTAATATTATTGCATTTTATTATACTACACACACACACACACACACACAAAACAAATCTAAATTCAAAGGAATAGTTCACCCAAAGATTACTTAACATTTACTCACCCTCAGGCTATTAAAGTTGTAGAGTTTGTTTCTTTATCGGAACAGATTTGGAGAAATTTTGTATTACATCACTTGCTAATCGATGAATCAAAAAGTTCTAAAGCAAAAAGTTCTGTGTTTGTAAGAAACAAATCCATCAAAACATTTTTAACTTTAAAACATTGCTTCTGGCTAAAATCTGAGTTCTCTATATTGCTTTCTCCAGTGAAAAAGTTGCCTTGTCTGAATTAGGAGAGAAATATGCTCAGACCAAACAATGTTTACAAGCGAAAACAGTCCAAAACAAATATGACAGTGGATTTTTTTTGTGCGCAGACAAGGCTTTTTACTTTCCAAAACATGAATTGAAGGATTGGAGTCGTGTGGATTACTGTGATGTTTTTATCAGTTGCTTGAACTCTCATTCTGACGGCACCCATTCACTGCAGAGAATCCGTTGATGAGCAAGTGATGTAATGCAACATTTCTCCAAATCTATACGATGAAGAAACAAACTTGCATTATACATACACACACATGTACACACACACACATATATATATATATATATATATATATATACGAGGGTGATTAAATTGTAAGTAAAATTTCTATTTTTGGGTGAACTATTCCTTTAAACTTTATAAAATACTGAATGTTATATAGACACACTGATCACAGATGTTTGGATGTCATTGAGCAGCATTGAGAGTGCTGGATATGATGACACATCATCTTGAGAACAATTAGTGTTGTTTATGAGATGTGTGGGCAATGATGAGGTCCTAAATGGCATGAGCTTTCCCCTGATGAACAACATGTTAAAGTAAGACTGTAAGGGGACTTCCCTATGGTGGGAGTTCTCCCAGCGCTGACAGTCTTCTTAACAATACACAACCAGAAAAAAAATACAGGGGGAAATGCACAGTTAGTCATAAGAATATTTCATATACATAACGTGATAAATCATATGCATATGCCATTTTAAATGACATATTTTTAGACTATTTCATTAATTAATCTTTATTATGCTAGTATCGTAAATAATGTGAATGTGTGAAGTGACATGTGACATGTGGCCAAGTATGGTGACCCATACTAGGAATTAGTGCTCTGCATTTACCCATCCAAAGTGCAAAGTGCCAGCAGTGAACACACACCGTGAACACACACCCGGAGCAGTGGGCAGCCGTACGAGACTCGAACCCACAACCTTTGGGTTATGAGTCCGACTCTCTAACCATTAGGCCACGACATAAAACATCTAATTAGTATTTCATATATTTATATTATATACTTATAATGAGTGGTTACTAAAAGTTACTGTTTATATATAGACTAAGTTAAAACACACTGAAGTAACGAACCAAAAATATCAGCATCTTGAATTACTGTTAATCTCTCCTCTTTCTTTTTAAGACATGGAGACGTTCAGCTCCAAGGACATGGCGCTCAAGGCCCAGAAAAAGATCCTGAGCCAAATGGCCACCAAGTCTGTGGTGCAGATGTTCATCGATGATACCAGCAGCGAGATTCTAGATGAGCTTTACCGTGTGTCAAAAGAGTACACTGGGAACCGCTCAGAGGCCCAGAAAGTGGTGAAGGACCTCATTAAAGTGGTGGTGAAGATAGCTGTCCTTTTCAGGCACAATCGATTCAATGAGGAGGAGCTAAAGCTGGCCCAGAATTTCCAAAAGAAATTGCATCAGGGAGCCATGACAGCCATCAGCTTCCACGAGGTACACAACACACGCATCTAACACCTTTAAGCAGTATATTCTGAATTTATGCTCTCTGTTTCATTAAATTCAGGCAAGGTTGATTTATTACATTTTGAACTATGGGGATATTTGATATTTGTGACACTGCATAAGGTAAAGGCAGCTTTATCACGTTTTGACAGTGTGCTGCTTAACAGATTTACCAAGAAAAATATTTAATATTTTATTATTAAAACAAAAAAAGTTAGTGACCTCTGACTGTATATTGTTAACCTACTTTGACCACTGAGAACATCTGTGAAATTACTAAAGTAAAGTAAAGTAATAAAATAAAATAAAAAATTGGGGGGAAAAAAAACATTTTGCACATTTTTTTTTTTTTTTTTTTTCAATTTTCAGTCATGTCTTCTGGCACAGTAAGAATATTCATAAAATTAAAAATAATAATAAAATAAATAAAAATATAATGGAGAAATTGCACAAAAACGCTTTTTGCCCATTTTTAGTCACATTATTTAAAACATTTCTTCCATTTGTTTTATTAATATAAATGTAATTATTTCTAATTATTTTATTTTTATTGTTTAATTAACAAATGTAGTAATCTAAGTATTTTTTAAGGATTTATTTTTAAGGATTTATGTAAGCATTTCTTTGACACTTTGATACTTTTCCTTTACAAAATCACAATCTGTTTGTTATTTGTCAATTGAGCATTGCATCCAACTTTCAACAAAGCAAGTGATGTGGTCCTAAATACAGCCTTATTCGTAACCAGATTTGTACCTTATCCCAACAAAAGTCTCTTCTTTCCATTTACAGGTAGATTTCACATTTGACAAAGCAGTTATGTCAGCGATCCTGAAAGAAAGTAGGGACATGCTTCTGAAGCTTGTAAACACTCACCTCACACCAAAATCCCACGGACGCATCAACCACGTCTTCAACCATTACGCTGACCCTGAGCTCCTCACCCAGCTTTACAACCCATCCGGGTCTCTCAAACCCCACCTCACCAAAATCTGCAACGGGCTTAACAAACTGCTGGAGGACGGGACGTTATGAGGACGGCGAAGCACTGAAAGACTTTTACAGGACTGGCATGGAGGACCACTCGTTATCTCAGACTGCATACAATGTAACCAAAGAGGCAGAAAGTGACTGACCGAAAGCATCGCACTTCAATTCAACCTTTGAAATAGTGTTGCTGGGCTGTTTTTAATGAATATTAGATCAATCAGTGGCCTGATATTGTTAACACAGCCACTGTTACTGCCAGAGCGAGCTCAGATCAAATATAAAAATATCATCGGAACAATTTTTTAAAGCTCTGGGACTCCAGCTGCGTCGGATAGCAGTTTTCTAGACTACTTATTTTTCAATAATGATGTTTAAACCACTGGGGTTCAGCTACTCTGCTGTAAATTAGAGCACATTGTATTGTTCAGAACTCTTAATATTTTTGAGCTGATTATTTACCTCCCAGGACAACGAAATAACAAGAAGCAGAAAAACACAAACTCATTTACTAAGGCATTCTATTTACACTGCCATCTAGTGTTACATTGTGATTATGGCTATGATACAAATCTAAGCTTGGCACTACACAGTCAATGACTATATTTTGACATGAACAGCCCTGAGGGGAATCTGCTGTTCTAAAAGAGAACAACCACTAAATAAATATTTCCTTACAGCCCTTATGTAATTTGCTTATAGTGTTGCAACACACTAATGTTCAAAAGTTTGGGATCAGTAAGATTTGATCAGTGACAAACAAATATATATTTATAATGTTTCAAAAGATTTATTTCTCAAATAAATGCTGTTCTGTTAAGCTTTGTGTTAAAAATCCTGAAAAAATATAAGGTTTTCAAAATTGATATTAATACGAAATGTTACTCAAGCACTAAATCAGCTTATTAGAATGATTTCTGAAAAATCATGCGACACTGAAGACTGCTGAAAATTCTGATTTGTCATCACAGGAATTAATTACATTTTAAAATATATTAAAATAGAAAACGTTTTTTTTTATATTTAATATTACACAATATTACTGTTTTTACTGTAAGCCATGTTTTTGCATTGGGCTAATTTGACATAGCATTGTATGTCCATAAATAATTTGTATTTATTACAAAAGCAAAAAGATTATATTTTATCGTCTGGAGAACTTTCATATTCATAATACACACCCTAATGCTTTGTATGAACATGCAGTTCATTTATTCCAGGTTAGAAATGCACATGATTGAAGGAATATATTAGTGCAATTCAGTTGTGCCGAACACAATACATGTTTTAGTTACATGTTGCAACTTAGTTCATCTTTTGTTACTCTTTGCCATTGATTATCACTCAAGATTTCAATGTTAAAAGACCAAGATCTGTAAGTGTTTATGGCATTTAATTTGTGCATTTTATGCTGCATTCATATCACTGATGCAAAACACGAACCAGTCCAGGAAACGAGACTTCTTTATCGAAGGCTTTATCATGTTTTGGTAACCACAAAGGCCATTAGACACTTTAGCACAATGTAAACCAAACAGAAAAACACCAAACCAAACATGTGACTGCAGTGCAAAACCATGCATTGTGTTCACCAGCTTGACAGGTCACTATCTGAAAGATGTCCAGTGGCACATTCCCAAAGCATATACTTTTCAGTTTTCTAAAACTATAAAAGTGTTTCTAGCAAGTATTTGTGAGGTAGTATTAAAATCAATATTAATTAGCAAGTGCTAGATTCCTAATTAGTTCTTCCATTTAAATGCAGTCATCTATGTCACACGCAAAACTGTCTGTCATTACTTTGGTTATGCTCATATGAAATACAGCAGAATTATAATTCACATTATTGCCTTACTTTTAGGCATCAAGCTACAGTGCTTTTACAGTGCTAATATGTGTCTAAAGCTGGAAGTAGTTTTATGAAAAAAAACTATTGCAAATCACACCAGCAATCTCCACATTATTAAGGCATGAAACCCAATTAAGGAGCCCTCTAAAACAATCAACTTGTACAAATAACACAGAAAACAGTCAGAGGAGTCCTAATAAATGCCTACATCAGAGCTGGAAGATCTCATCCTCCCTATCCCTCAAATTCCTGGTCCGTCTGGTGATTGTAATGGGAACTGCTCCCAAAATGGCCTGCTGGTAGGATGCTGTGTCAGACGTCAGATTGCTGTGATGGAGTTGCTCCATAGATGAAAACCTTTAAATGCAAAGTGAATGTTTTAAGTGATTTCATTACTGGACAAGTTATGCTATAAGAATGAAAATGAGCTTTTGTAATTGATTGATTACAGGTGGATAATATATTTCCAAATATGTTTGTACACCGTATCAAATGGTTTTTTCGAAGTTGTGAATAAAACAAAGATTATTGGAGTCAGTTTTACAAGAATACTTTGTCAGTTTTTCTACTTCAAAATGTCATGTTTAATTCAATGTGTAACTTGCCATTTCTTTGTAAATATTTGTAAGATTTATTAGCAATTTCTGTTTATAAATTGCTTCAATTAAAGGGGCATTCACACCAAGAACGATAACTATAAAGCAGCGGTATCCAAGGTACAGATTCGATGTTGTGGACACATCTGGGGGCCGGACACTATATATAATATTTGAGACTAACATTTGAGACCAGTGGCACCAGCAATATTAATAATATTACATGTTTTGTCTCTTGGACAGTAGCTTGAGTTGATGGTAACAGTAGCTTGAGTTGGGATGCAGATTTAGTAATTTTTTTTTTCATTAACACAATCAGTAACATCTGTATTTAATTATGTTAAATATAAATATTCTTACTGAGGTAGAAGAACTCTAATCTCATTAAAGGGGTCATGAACTGTCTTTGTTTTTATTGTGTACTGTTCTCTGAGGTCCACTTATAATGTTATCAAGATTTTTACATCAAAAAACATAATTTAGAAGTAATAAGCTATTTTCTGTCTTGTTTTTAACCCCCCTCATCAGAACGCTCTGTTTGAACAGGCGTGGCGGATTGTAGACTCGGAAGTAAACGCCCAATGCTATGATTGGCTAACAGTTGTGTAAGTTTGACAGCGTACATTCCTCATAGATGGACGCTGCTGTGATTTAGGTCAAAAACGCATAACTCAATACATATCAAACAATCTGTAATAACAGACAAAGCAAAAGTGACCACGTAATAAAAACAGTTACACTTGTGTGTTGCGACATTACTCTCGGATCCAATATATTCAGCACAGCATCGTCTTTTAGTTTCAATCTTTTTGAAAATCCCATGTCGAATTGTGCCTTGTTTGTAAACAAATCCGCTGTAAAATTAAGTGAACGAAGGACGAATTCTTGCTGACACAGTCTGGATCTTCATTAAAAATAAAGTTCATCCCCTTTCCTAACGTTGGGAGCAGAAGGAAGGCAAAGCAAAGACTATCTTTTCACAACTTGGCACTGCACAGAGTCTTCTTGTCTTCAGAGCCATCTTTATCATTTGGCTTCTATGTAGACCTGCGTTCGCCTCTCTCTTTATTTACACTACATGCGCAAATCGGTGGGCGGGGCTAAACAGACAGCGAATTAGAAACAGGTGTTGATCTTCTTCTGCAGAGACGGTGTTTACCGACATTATTACATCATAGAGTGGTACATTCCAAAGCCTGTCATTTTGGCAGACTAGCTTCAATATAAGCTGTTTTTAGACTAACAAGAAAGTTCTGAGTTCTGAAACTTACAGGATGTTTTATAGTACACGGACCTCTTATATGTCAAAAGATCAAGGCAATTTTGTTTTCTCAGTTCATGACCCCTTTAAAATTAACGTTTGGTCTTCCACAGTATCATACACCTAGATCATGATAGCCACAGGTAAAACCACATATTTTATTTATTTATTTATTTAGTCATTTAGCAGACGCTTTTATCCAAAGCGACTTACAAATGAGCACATATAGCACCACCATTAAATTAGTTTAACTCCCCACGACATTTGTGCTCTTTTCAATTTAGGACTAACTATATCTAAATCGTTGTAGTACCGTCCTTGGTGTGAATGGGCCTTAAACACTACACAATTTTTTTTTTCAGTGTAATGAATCAGCTGATGTTCACTGTAACCTCTCCCGAATCATATGACTCATGGTTCTTCCATTGAACTGAAACTTGCTAAACAACTCAGCTGACAGCAAACAAAAGGACTGCAATAAATGAACTCCAATACCCTAACAATAATGACAGCAGTCATAATTTCATTCTGACAACTTACTGTTTCTCTCCCTCCTGGCAGGTCTTCACAGCTGCTTGTTTGGACTGACTGATCAAGCTGTCCATCTTTTTCAGGTATTCCACTGGTGACAGATCAGCATTAGCTTCGCATCTAGAGTCTGTTTGGCTTTTGGGGATCTCATTAGAAATCTCAGTGTGTATTTGTGTTGGACTTGTCTCGTCCTCGGTCAATTCCACTCCATTTGTGAAAGACACAGACTCTGTCAGCACAGGGATGAAGAGGGACTCCTTCAGGAATATTGAATCATTTGTGTACAGTCTGTTTGCCCTTTTGATTTGCTCCATCTGTAAAGACAGAAAAAATAAGTTGAACGTACATTATGTAATAATTAAGTAATTACCTCCAATCAAAGGTAAAAGGTCAAATTCCTCAAATACCTGCTTTCTGTTTACTTACAGACACGCCATATTTCAGTGATAGTCCTTGCAAGGTCTCACCGGGCTGGACCTTATGCTCAATTCGTCTTTGTCTAACGGGTGATAATGAAGAGGACACCAGGCTGCCGTAGGACCGGGTTCGCTGGCCGCGTAGGAGGCCGTGAGTCCCGGCCAGTGAGGCTGAGTGATCCGCAGACATGACCTGAGCTCCAGCGTTTGTCTAATAATGATTTAAGATGAACTTCAGCTTTCCTTCTGCGGCTGCTGAACGCATGACGGCAGGACTAACGTTAAACATAACAGCTTCTGTTATGAGTCAAATTAACGAGAGAAATAAAGTCAGCAGCAAAAAGCAAACAATCTCTGATTTAATAATCACGCTCTTAGAATAATCTGCTCAGCGAACGACATTACGAACCGAAATAAACGTTTTAACGCTATTTAACCAGTAGATAAATCACACTGTGAGAAATAATAATTCGGTCCTACGCAGACACACTGAGGTTTTAAAATGTTTAACTTGTTAACTGCTCGAACATCGCTAAAATAACAGTGGCGCCCCAAAAATGAACAATTCAGATATGAAATAATATATCAACCATATAAATAGTAGAGAAATATTACCGGTGCCCTTTACATTTTAAGTTCAGACAGTCTTAAAACGTATTTGTCCCAAGACCAAGATTAGCTTAGCCTCTGTTGCCATGGCGTCAGCTAAGTTAATGTAAGATCCGCCCAGTGTCCGACTCATTTCATCGAATCGATTCTTTCGGACAATTAATTGGTTAAAAATTATTAATCAGTTCTTTTACGTCATTATGTGGTTTCTGCGGTTTTACATGCCTTGAACACGAATAAAGCTTATTTCAAGACGAAAATTATTTAAAAAAAAAGAAAAGAAAAGAGAGAGATAAAAAGAGTGGTCTAGCTTTAAATGGATCAGTCCGATCGTCAGACTCGATTCGTTCATGAATCAGACATCACTACCCATAATTCCAGAGACCAAAACAGGAAGAAAGGGATGTCTTTAGTAAGCCTGCTTATCGGTGAGAGTGAAATAAGAAATTAGTTGCGTTAATACCTGAAAGAATAAGACTGCAGGTGGCCAAACATGTCTTTCAAAAGGGAGGGTGATGATCAAAGTCAGCTAAATGTACTGAAGGTATAATAAAACAGCAAGCAGACTGTGTTATTTGTACGCATGCACCAGTCCCTTTTCCCTTTTCTCACTGTTTTTCTCTCGTTCTTTTACAAGAAACGACGCGTTGCAGATCTTCTGTCTAACTTCATCCCAGATGATGAAGCTACTCTGATGAAAAACGGAAGGTGATTATTTCATTCCTGGTTTGGATTGCAGATGAAGTCAGTGTCTGACCCATTCCCATTCACTAAGGAATGTGTTATCCCCCACTGTAGACACAGCTGCCTTGTGTGTTCTCACCGTCCTGTGCTTGACACTGTTGATATGCTCATGGTGCACAGGAAGGGAAAGCGACACCTTGAAGGTGAGATTCTACCTATGCATTTACTCAGCATCTCTATAAACCAGCATTCAGTTTTTAAGTCCTCTTTGGTCTATTAATTTGTAGGAATGAAATGGTTCTACGGCAAAAGGAATCAGTTTAAACATGAAATAGATAAAAGGCGACATCAAGATTATGTTAAAGCAGAAGATGAGCGACAGGTAACTGGATTAATTTTCTTCAACCAGTTTATTAATCAGTAAAATTCAAAAGTCCATCTAACTTTTTTTCATTACACCATTTTATCATCATATCATATTATTATTTGTATAACAATGAAAGTGAAAATTTCGAATTGTCTTTAAATTGTAACTTATTTGGCCAAAACAGTGCAGCATCTTAAATATTTATTCTTCATTTTACATCATAATTACATCTCTTACATAATTTTACATCATAATATTTCTTTATTTTAATATTTTCTAATTTTATATTGCAAGGATTTCAATCAGATTTTTAGTGCACTCTCACACTTTAAGACCTCACAGTACATACATGTATAATAAGGTCATATTATTTTATTACATTATTACAATATTACATTGTTACTTGTCCCCAGGAACCCTCCAGTTCAGCTCCTCTTCTGAGTCAAACACGTAAAATTACCCATCATGCCCTACTCAGAACTGCTTCTTACAGTAGCTGCCACAGAAAGGCCAGGTAATGTCTGTTAGCTGAACCATCTACTGTCATATGTCTGAATTTTTTTATAAAGTCCTCACTAGGCTGTTTGTGTCTTTTTAGTTTCATTGATTAATTAATTTATTTTTTTGCACATTTATTTGATCTATTTCTACATTCATGAAGTGAACGATTGGAATCGTCAGGATGTGGCCAAGAAGACAGACAAGATCAAATCAACAATATCAACTCATCAACTCATTTGTCCATTAGGACAGGAAGTATTGACTCCATATCAACAAATAGCACAAACGGTACAACAAATATCTATTAATTTGAAGGCAGTAGACATTTTGTGCTTATATTCTTTTAATCTTCCATGTGCATTGTGTTAATTGTCATTTGTAGTGCATCAGGGACAGACTCAAGGGAAAGAAGAGACAAAGAAGGGGAAGAAGGGATCCAGCACTAAGTGTGAGCCTATAACAGAGCAGAGATGCAAAGAACTGGAACACTACCTCAAATTAAAAAGGTATGACAACACTTGACACAGTGACTCACATTTATCTCACATTCTGACTATAGAACTGATGCTAACATCCAAATCGGTATTAAACGAATAGTTCACTCAAAAATGAACATTTGCTGAAAATGACTTGCCCTCTCAGGCCATCCAAGTAGATGAGATTTGGAGAAATTCAGCATTACATCACTTGCTCACAAATGGTTACCCTGCAGTGAATGGGTGCCGTCAGAATGAGAGTCCAAACAGCTGATAAACATCACAATAATCCATAAGTAATCCACACGACTCCATCTTGTGTAGTGAAAAGCTGCACTTTTGTAAGTAACAAATTCATCAGTAAGACATCTTTAACGAGAGAGAGATATGCACAGATCAAGCACCATTTACAAGCGGAAACAGTCCGAAACAGTTTTAAACTATATGTCTATGGATTTTGATGTGAGAGGACAACAGTGGATGTTTTCACTGGTGGATGTGTTATTGTGTATCATGGACTCGTATTGTGGCCAGAAGCAGTAGTTTAAATTTGTGCTGTCAAACGATTAATCGCATCCAAAATAAAAGTTTTTACATAATATATGTGTGTATACTGTGTATATTTATTATGTATATATATATAAATACAAATACATCCATGTATATATTTAAGAAAAATATGTCATGTTTATATATTAAATATATTTATATAACATTTAAGAATATAAATATATAAATGTATATACATGTCAATATTTTCAAAATATATACTGTATGTGTGTGTATTTATATATACATAATAAACATACACAGTACGCACATACATATATTATGTAAACAAAAACTTTCATTTTGGATGTGATTATTTGTGATTAATTGTTTGACAGCACTAGTTTAAATTGAAAACGCCTTAGTGATGAATTTGTTTCTTCAAAATCTCTTATTCTGATGGCACCCATTCACTGCAGAGCATCCACTGGTAAGCAAGTGATCTAATGCTAAATTTCTCCAAATCTGTTTTTGGTGAACAACAAATTCATCTATATCTTGAGGGTGTACACTATTCATTTAAAGGGGTCATATGATGCGATTTAAATTTTTCCTTTCTCTTTGGAGTGTGATCTCATCTGCAGCAGCCACATAGTAATCATTAAATAACTGTGTGCTTCTCATAGATTATCTCTCAATCTATTTTACTCCTTTTTTCTCACTTGTCTGTTCCAGTTCGGGATGGCTGCAGGACAGAAGTGGTAAATGGGTTAAAGATGAGAATGTTGAGTTTGACTCGGATGAAGAAGAACCGGATCAGTTACCTCCTAGCAGTGAATCTTCATAGCAGACTCAATACTGTTCAGCAACTGCCAAAAATGCTTCAGGATGCATTTAAACTGAACTGCATGTGAGATGATGATATTGTCTCGATAGGCACAACTCTCATATGACAGCTTTTACGTCCATGCCTCTGTGACCTACTTTATATACAATAAGGTCGAAACTTCCAAGACATTCTTTCTGGAAAAGAGTTTGCAAATTGTATTAGTACTATGTACTAGCCATCTTGTTGAAACAGTTTCTGAACTAACAATGTTATATTTCTATGTGAATAAAGTGAGGAGGTTGTGACCCCATTGTGTTGAATCACATGTGGAATATTTTCACTAATATCATTTTACTTTTAATGTCATAATGTTGGTTGTATGATGAAAGAGGTCCAAATCTGTTCCAAATAGAGAACGGAATGTGGAAGGCTGCTTCGTTCTGTAGATCGTTTGCCAAATGCCATTCGTTTTTCACATTCTGAAGCAGGCCTGTAAAGTTTAGACAGCCACCAAAATCAAAACCCCATATTAACTTACACGCCTGAAGTCACATCTGTAAAATAAAATAAAAAAGCTCCATGTATATATTTGTCTTTAAAAACGGCAATAATGGTAGTTAAGAGGTGACTCTTGAGAATCTTCATAGGTTAGCATCGGTTCCAAAGGGGAGCATAAATCTCCTAGAGGAAGGTGGTATATTTGGAGCTTTGTAACTCAAACCCATGAGACTGGGTTTCATGACTGGGTGGTTTGCAAGTAAAAATAGGTTAGTGGGGGGGGAGCAGGAAACCCTGCCATGGGATATTGAATAGTTCCATTTGTTTTGTTCCTCTGGGTTTGGGTCATCATATAATCAAAGTTATGACATGAATCATACATTATTTTATCTCCGTCCTCTATTAATTCAGTAATGCATCATTTAAATCTAACCTAAACTAATGAAGCTGTTTTGTACTGTAAGTCTGCTGAGAGCATCTGCTTTGAAATGACAGTATTTTCACTACTGTTCAAAAATATGGGGCCGGTAAGACTTTTTAAAAGTTGCTGAAATAAGTCCTCAGCAAAGCTGTATTTATTTGATTAAGAAATACAGTAAAAATGGTAATATTGTGAAGCTTTTTTTTTTTTTTTGATGGCAGAGCTGAGTTTTCAGTAATCATTCAATGTCACATGATCCTTCAGTAAACATTTTAATATGCAGATTTGGATTTTAAGAAAATGTTTCTTCTTTTTATCAAGGTTGAACATTTGCACTGCTTCCAAATTTGTGGAAACTGATGCGTTTTTCTATTTGATGAGCAATGTTCCAAAGAACAGAATCTATTTGCAACATTAGTTTTCTGTAACAATGTTTAAAAATGTATTTGCTGTTGTTTTTGATCAGTATAATGCATTCTTGCTGAATAAAATTACTTTAAAAAAAAACATTTGAATGGTACTGTATGTCAGTGTTTTGATAGTACAAACCTGTATTAAATGATGGTATTGTAATTGAATGAAAATTTGAAGTCTGATTATACAATATAGAATGTAGTATTTTATTTCAAATATTTACAAAAAACCTTTGCGGGAGCACCATATTACCAGAAAATGAACTGGGCAACTGGTGTCTTTTTCAAGTTTGCAGGTATTAAGGAGCAGGTCGATTTTATTAGATCAGAGCTTTTGATTTGATGAAATCCACAGAAAGCAATGAAGTCTTATCAAGCTGGCAATAATGATATCCACAATGGCCGATGGCGAATGGTAAAAACATATCATCTGTAGGGGTTGTTGTCCTGGCTGTTACTGGAGCATCTGTAAGACTCCAAGAGTGCACATGAAGAACTTTGATATCTCCTAAATGAACTAAACTGCATCCTCTTTTCATCTTACTCTCTGCTGACGAACTGGAGATGGGATAAATACAAAAAACATCAAGTTCAATGTAGCAACAAACACCAAAATGAATGAAAAAATGTACCTGTTTCAGCTACAGACAAGCACAAGCTGCAATATTTGAGAAAACAGTACGAGAATACACTCACGGATATCATTGTTTCTGGTGATGGCCATTGCGGCTCTTGCACGCGGGCCCTGCTGAATGAAGTGATAACCAATTTTTATGATGCTGGGGTTGTTCTCCAACATGGTTGCAATCTCCATCTCAACTGAGTCGCCCAGTTTCTGTCTCTGTGAGAACACACATGAAAAATTTCATTTTTAGTTTTAAACACATGCCATCAGATGTTTCTAGCAGGAGTGTTTTAGTCTCTTACTTGGTTGTCGATCTTAATCTCAGTCAGAGTGGAGTTTTCTCGCAGTGCCTTGATGATGGCCATCATGCCTTGTGCAGTAATGAAGTTGGACTCAATGTTGAGGCTCTGCAGGGTAGTGTTGGACTGTAACATCTCAGCTATAGCCTGACTCACAGGAACAGAGCAAGAGAAACAACTGACATCAGCTCTCCATCATTTCCACAATACATAATAGAGGAAAACAGAGTTGAAAAATGATTTTATGAAGAATATTAAGAATAACTATTGATTAGACAAAAGTTTGGGGTCGGTAAGATTTTTTTTGTGTTTCTGTCTCTTATGCTCACCAAGACTGCATCATTCAAAAATACAGTAATATATATATATATATATATATATATATATTAGCAGCCATTACAAACATTACTCCAGTGTCACATGATCCTTCTAACAGGCGGATTTGCACATTGTGTTTTGTCCAGATTCTTTGATGAAGATAAAGTAAAAAAAAAAAAAAAAAGCATTTATTTAAAGGGAACTGCCCCAGTGATGTGTAAATTTTTACACATTTCCTAAACATAAAGGTACAAAAAAAGATAACACTTTAGTACTGGGTCCAATTCTCACTATTAACAGTTGCTTATTGGCATGACTATTAACTGACATCAGCTCTCCATCATTTCCACAATACATAATAGAGGAAAACAGAGTTGAAAAATGATTTTATGAAGAATATTAAGAATAACTATTGATTAGACAAAAGTTTGGGGTCGGTAAGATTTTTTTTGTGTTTCTGTCTCTTATGCTCACCAAGACTGCATCATTCAAAAATACAGTAATATATATATATATATATATATATATATATTAGCAGCCATTACAAACATTACTCCAGTGTCACATGATCCTTCTAACAGGCGGATTTGCACATTGTGTTTTGTCCAGATTCTTTGATGAAGATAAAGTAAAAAAAAAAAAAAACAGCATTTATTTGAAATAGAAATCTTTTCTTGTCACTTTTGATCAATTTAAAGCATCCTTGCTGAAAAATGTATTAATTTTCTTTTTTTTTTAAATCTGACTCAAAACTTATGAACTTTAGTATACATAACTAAACAGAAAGTTTAGATAAAATCTAACAAAAAGAAGCTCCATGGTTTGAATCTATAAAATATATGAAAGTGACGTGACATGTGGCCTAGTATGGTGACCCATACTAGGAATTAGTGCTCTGCATTTATCCCATCCTAAGTGCACACACACAGCAGTGAACACACACACCGTGAACTCACACCCGGAGCAGTGGGCAACCATTTTTGCTGCGGCGCCCGGGGAGCAGTTGAGGGTTCGGTGCCTTGCTCAAGGGCACTTCAGTCGTGGTATTGAAGGTGGAAGAGAGTGCTGTACATTCACTCCCCCCACCTACAATCCCTGCCGGTACGAGACTCGAACCCGCAACCTTTGTGTTACGAGTCCGACTCTCTAACCATTAGGCCACGACTTCATAATAGTAAAAATATAGTTTTACTATTATGTACAGCATTTACTAAACTTTACATAGGATAAGATTTTAGATTTTATTTGATCAAGACAAACTTCTACACATTTAGCAATATATCTTCAGACTTGTATGTAGAAACATATGAGATTGAAGCAAAGAAGCAATGAATGAATGAATGAAACATCAAAAACACAGGCTTCAGGACTTGCATAGGCCACGGGGTCATTACTGCGTGTCCCAGCGATGCTGAGGCTTAACACGTGTGTGTTACTCTTCATAGCCTCAAAAATCGCTTTCAGGGTTGGGATGGGAATGTCCTACAGCAACACAAACAGTCATTACTACCCCATTCTGCTCATGCACAGAAATTCATCAATTCTTATGATTAATTATGATAATTAATCAGATGCCTGCAAGAAAACAAATACTAGAAAGTGTAATTAGGTAATCTGTTTATAATATTAATATTATGTCTAGTCTGTAATGTGATCATAATTACGCTGATTGAGGTGTGTGTACAGTTGTCATGTTTACCGGGATGTTGTTGAGGTTGACCTCTGTCTGCCTATTGTCATTTTTCTGGATGCAGCGGAGAGCGTCCTCCACATCTGTGTCATTAGGAGGCTCGTCGGGATAGATCTTATACACATCTGGTTTCACCACACCTAATAGAGTATAGAGCAGCTTATGATATAGAACTATTGTATATGCTGAAGTGACATTCAGTAAATTCAACAAAAATGGAAAAATCTCATTATATAAAACTTTAGTTTGAAATGAAGTGGTTCAGTGTTAA
Source organism: Sinocyclocheilus anshuiensis (assembly GCF_001515605.1). Classification (NCBI taxonomy): domain Eukaryota; kingdom Metazoa; phylum Chordata; class Actinopteri; order Cypriniformes; family Cyprinidae; genus Sinocyclocheilus; species Sinocyclocheilus anshuiensis. The sequence goes on from NW_015540949.1 coordinate 259,023, forward strand.
ATGCGCTGTATATATACATACTGTTGATGCCTTCTGTGTTGGCAATCTTGCCAGTGGTGTTTAGGGCATCATAATACTGCTTGTTGCTCATGAGTGTGTACATTCCCAGGATGGCTGTGGGGATACAAGAACCTCATTAGTTAATGACATAAACAATTATTACTTTTGGACTAATCTTATGCGATGCCAGTGTATTAATAAAAACATATTAATAACTATACAAATATAAAAAAACATTTATTAATTTTAATTAATTAATAAATATTAAAATAATAACAACAATAATAATAAATATGAAATTGTCAAAATAATTAATATTAATGCATTTTAATTTAACAAATAAAAGTAATAATTATTCATGTAAATAAATGTATAGATATTTAAATATCTAGAACACAAACTAAATATTATTTTATAATTTATATCAATAATATTACTAATAGTTCAATATAAAAATATCATAATAATGATTATAACGTTGACAAATGTATCATTAATAAATTAATAATTAATGAATAGTTAATACATTTTTGATACTGATAAGTTTCTACTTATACATGTAATATATACAATTAAATTATTAATTATTAAATAATTTATGAATTAATTTAAAATTATATAATAATACATTTTTTATTATTTAATTAATATTATTAAAAATGATAAAATAATAAAACTAATGTTATGTATGTAAATATAATGTTTTTAATTAATCATTGTTTAATTAGTGAGAAATACTTGAAATGCACAAATCACTTAAGCTGCACTGCAGAGAACTGCCTAGATTTGTGTCAGTTAAACTGTAAATTTGCATTTGAACAGCAGGTGGCGCTGACTTACTAGTAAATCCACTATAAACTCCCCCTCCAAGTTTCAATTAACAGTGGCTGGACTGGTGAAAAAATACAGTAGGGCAACAAAAAATAAATTTTGGATTGGAATTGACCAGATCTGACCTTTGTACTACAGTGTGAATTCCATATTCAGACACAATAACCAGATTAAAACCACCAGCACTATTTAGAAATCCATTTAGCTACCCTGCATCTCAGCAAAAGCAGACTCATCCATTAAATCACCAACGGCAAACCCCTATTGACAGTTTAATCCAGAACTGGACGTGTTCCAGAGTTAAAACTGTGTTCTGAATGAGGGGCTCTGCTGGGAAATCTGCAGCCAGTGACACACTCCAAAACTCTACAGCTTTAAATGTCCTTAAGGGCAAAGGCTTGCTATTACGTGCTCAAGGACAATTAGCCTATTGACCGGTTTCCATCACTTTAGTGTGCTAAATCAAGAATAATGTGAATTCTTTGTGTCTCATGTTGCATTTTTAATTGAAGCAGTAAGATAAGTGATTTTTATGTTTGGCTAAATGCTGCCAACACACAATCATAGAGTGTTTCTAGCACACAGACCACTTGCAGCCAACTTAACTCACAAGCACAAACATTTTCACTCCATCTATGCTCATGTTGACTAGTTGGCTGTAGCTCATTTTATTTTGGTGAGCTGCTGAGCTTGGGGAAATAGATACTGTGTGGTATAATTCTGTGCATGACCTACACCGTTCATAGTTCCACATATAAGTTAGCTAGGCTGCTTCTTTTATATATATATTTTAAAAAGTTTTCATATGAGACACTGTACAACGCAAATAAAGCAGATGAAATTAGAAAGGGTTTGATTGACAAATGCTATGCACGAGGTATTGTGATCAGCTGTTTACAATAGCAAACAGAGGATTAGTCCTTAGTCAAGGATCAAAATCTAGATTATAGTCAGAGCCGTTTACAGGACGTTCGTTACAGGTTTAAAGTGAGGATTAGTTGTAAATGAGTTGTAATGCATATCTCTAGAGCACTCTCAACTGGATATCATAAGTTGCTTTATATCATGCGAAAAGAAACAACAGGAACAGAGTAGAAATGTGATGCCCACCTGCAATGTCACACATTTCAGCATCTGTTGCGTTCTTCAGTGCTTCCTCCAGCTCAGGTTCCAGAGTGATCTGTTCCTCCGCAGGGATTTGTCCTGATCCTGGTTTAGGGACAAAGGCCTTTCCTACAGACAGTGGAGGGAAAGAGAAATGTTCACTTTACTCACAGCTATTATACAAAGACAAGAAAGAAACAAATGAACAAATTATACATTTCGAATTAGAAAATTATATATAATGTAATAATTAATGAATCATTTTAAATTCTTTAAAAGTTCAGAATAATGACTTATAAGTGGCAAATCTGCCTTTAGTTGAATATTTCAAAACACATTTGTTTACAAAGGCTTTTCAGATTTTAGATATTAGAAGCGTTATGTTAAAAATAATGCAGTGTTCGTGGTACCTCTCTTCTCCCCTGTAAAGGGCACCCGGTCTTCTCTGTCCTTGTGTTCCATGGCCTGCTTCTCCAGGAAATCCATCAGGGCGAAGCGATCAAAGTGGCCTGTGGGACTTTTCTTGGTCTGGTCACGCTGACGGAACCCGGCTGGAAGCATGGCATTCTGAAAGGTCAAGAAAATCATTATTGTTTAAATGATTTCTGCAATCAGAAATCTCCCATTCACACACACACACACACACACACACATTTGATCGGGTCATCCTTACAAAATCATGTTTTAAACAAAAAACTGTTTTTTTTTTACCAATGGGAAACAAGAGTTACAATGTCAAAACTGCTTTTTCTGTGAAAACAAAATGCATTCTGAGCACTGCCACGTACAGCAGCAATTATGCTTATATATAACACAGCTCTCTGGAATACTTGGTCAATCAGAGCATTCAGCTGTCATATATTTTCAAATATTTGCTGTCGCCCATGGCTATGGTTTATATCAGATCACTGATATAAATATGACTACTTTCATGTCTCTCGCGTCACATCCTGAACTCATTCATACACTGATGCTATCTTGTGTCTCGATTTTAGTGAAAATGGCTTCAGAGGGCCTTTTATTTTGCGATAATGACCGGCTGACTGTACATTATCCCATTATTTTTTGTTTGTGTGTTTTGCATCATACACTTGCCGACTTTGTAAATGGCTACAGATAAAAACTAGCAATATACCCCAAACGACTGACGATCACACACTATCATACTTTGAAGCTGTTCCGAACACTAGAAACTCACACATAAACATGTGCCTCGTTTCTTGGAGATGCATGACAAATGAAAACAATATATCAACTGTCTCAAAACAACTGGATGGAATCATAATCTGAAGCAGGAAAGTTTTAGTCTGTGACCATCATACACTACATGATTTTCTATGAAATTGTGTGAACTCAGATCTGCAGACAGACCAAGTCCACCCAAAAATAAAAAATCACCCCATGATTTACTCACCCTCAAGCCATTCTAGGTGTAAAAGACTTTCTTCTTTCAGATGAATACAATCGGAGTTTTGTTCAAAAATGTCCTGGCTCTTTATAATGTCAGTGAATGGTGGATAAGATTTTGAAGCCCAAAAAAGTGCATCCATCTATCTTAAAAAGTACTTCATATGTGCGTTCACAAGAGAGTGGCGTTCCAGTGGATGATGTAGGATGTAGGACGTAGGCGTAGCGTAAGAGAAGAGAACCAAATAAAACACTGGTCATGAACAAAACAAGGATTTGTAAAGGAAAATGTCGGACGATTTCGATATAAGCCAAAAGCAGGCTAGTTTTCCTTGTAAACAAAACTTCTCGTGAGACTAGCATATTCTCACCGGCGATTACGCTATGCCTACGTCCTACATCATCTGCTGGAACGCCACTCTCTAATGAACACGCGTACGACAGTTAGTTATATAAATTTTGCCGGCAGCCATATCACCCTGTAGCCCAAGACTGGTTACCCACTGAAGCTAAGCAGGGTTGAGCCTGGTCAGTACCTGGATGGGAGACCTCCTGGGAAAACTAGGTTGC
>NW_015540949.1:262992-285066 GCF_001515605.1 Sinocyclocheilus anshuiensis
TCGCATCATCCAGGTGGATGCTGCACACTGGTGGTGGATGAGGAGATACCCCCTGACAATGTAAAGCAATTTGAGTGCCTAGAAAAGTGCTATATAAATGTAAGGAATAATTATTATAATTATTATTATTATTAGCGGAAGCTAACAATTATGGTTTATAAAGTTTTAAATATGGATATTTATCTTACACTTGTTTAGGCTTGTTTAGCCTGTATATGCTCTCACTAAGTCAAATAATGAGAAAGAACCAAATTGCCTATCACAGCTATGCTGATGATACCCAGATTTACCTAGCCACTCGGTTATAAATCACTCAATGGCCTAGGACCTAAATACATTGCAGATATGCTCACTGAATATAAACCTAACAGACCACTCATTAGGATCATTACTCATCGATTCATTAGGATCGAATTAGAAATACCAAGGGTTCACACAAAAAAAGGGGAATCTGCTTTTAGCTATTTTGCCGCCCGCAGTTGGAATCAGCTTCCAGAAGAGATCAGATGTGCTAAAACATTAGACACGTTCAAATCTAGACTCAAAACTCATCTGTTTAGCTGTGCATTTATTGAATGAGCACTGTGCTATGTCCGAACTGATTGCACTGTATTTTATGTATGTATAATCATTTTCTATTTTTAACTGTCTTAAATTAATTTTAAATCAATTTTTAAATCATCTTCAAAGATTTTAAATTTCCTTGTTTTATTTTTGTGATTTTACTTTCTTTTATGTAAAGCACTTTGAATTACCATTGTGTAGGAAATGTGCTATATAAATAAACTTGCCTTGCCTTGCCTTACACAAATGCATCGCTTCACTTTAGAAGGCTTTATTAACCCCCCGGAGCCATGTGGATTACTTTTTATGATGGATGGATTCACTTTTTTGAACTTCTAAATCTCGACCATCATTCAGTGCCATTAAAAAGCTTCAAAGATCTAGGATGGCTTGAAGGTGAGTAAATCATGCGGTAATTTTCATTTTTGGGTGAACTATCCCTTTAAGCAACTAAGGGCAAAAAAAGTTGTGTAGTGTATTCCAGCCTTAAATTGCCTACCACTGGTGTCTCCTCAAAAATAAGTGCATGTGGCAAAACATTTCAAAGTCTACTCAAGTGTTACCTATCCATGCTTTAGTTTCAAACAGTTGTACGGCATAGTACCTCAGGGTCCATCTCCTGTAGTTCATACTCCAGCTTGTCCAGCTCTTCGGCGCTGAGGCCCCTGAGGATGGCATCCTCGTCAATGTCTCGGGGATCGCTCTTAGACATGCTTGCTGCTCGGTGGTACTCTCAATTCACACAGCTCGCCCAGAGACAGCGGACCCTGAGAGAGAGATAAGGTTTAAGCCAGTAACTTGTACAAAAAATCTTGTTTTACTATATTTGGCTTGCAAATAAGGCAAAATAATGGCTGCTTGCTTTATTCGGTCGCTCAATGCTTTCTGTAGAAGTTGAGAATGAATGGGAAAACCGTTCAAGCTTTCCAGTCCAAGTCACTTTCAGCCTGGCCAAAAGAGTCAGCCAATGAAGGGCACGATAGAAAACTGCTTGCATTGTTAAATGCCACAAAGCCCAGTTGAATTAAAAGGACAAGGCTAGCATTTGTGTACAGGAAGAGCTTTTGGGGGTCTGAAGGTACAAAGTACTTGGCAACAGAGATAGGACTTTCTGACAACACGATGTAATTACAGTAGACTGGCCGATTATATGGGACCATGAGGAAAGTACTCACTGCTTCTTTCATTCCAAGGCAGAGAGACAGAGAGAATCTTGTCTATTTTTAGTCTCTGATCAGTAACGCTTGGGTTTTGGGTTACCGTAAGGAGGAGAAGGTTAGAACTGTGAGGAGTTATCACTGGCTCACACTCATGTGAAGGTGGCCCATGCTGCCGCCCGTCCGCCTTGTGAAACAGAGTGATAGAGTCATGGGCTAGTCACCAGTTTCAGACCACCACACCCAAACTGGATCTACAACACAAACTACAGACAATACAGCCTAACATGTTGTGTAACTGACCTGAACTCATCCATCTGTAACTACATGTTGGAACATATTAAAAAATATTATCTTGTGTAAACTGATCTTAGATATTTTTACAGAGAATAAAAAAGACTACTGATACTGAAAGATTTTTGTATGTTTGCACATATATAATGTTAAAGAGTTTGAATTGCATCTACCACATCTGCTTGTAATCAAACTGAGATGGCTTTGCATAACACAAAGCTGAAGCTCTCCAAAAATGTCTGATTGTAGTCTTTCAGATGCTTTTGATGTGTAAATATTTCTAATCAAATTACTTCTCAATTTTTAGTCAAACTGTATGTCTGTAAGTTGGGCGATCAATGTTTACAATCATGTGGTAACCCCATTTGGAGACTAGTGAAGTAATGATCCATAAATATATGCTAATGAACATTACTGCTACATATCACACAATGAATCACAAGGGTCTGTTATGCTCTGCACTCTTCATACACTCCTGATGCTTGCTAAATAAAACATTAAAATATATCAAATAAAATAAAATTTTATTAAATAATGCTGATTATTAGAGTTAGCGATGGATGGTTTTACATTATGTGTTTGTTTTGGGTGTGTATTTGTGGTTGAGGTGTGAGACCAGAGTAGTGTGGCACTAATTTGTAAAGCCAGTGACACAAACACAGGATCACAGAGCTAAGAACAGAAAATAAAAACTAAAGATTGCACACATCAATCAACCCACCACAAGTTTACTGATTCCAGAAGCAGCGTTACCATTGCTAAACTCAGTCCTGACCTCATTTCAAGAATAATTATGAATCATTTGCAGAAAATTGTGTTGTTTATTCAGATTTAGTTACTTCAACTGCCTTTCGCTGGACTAACGGTAAAGCTAGAAATGCAAAAAAAAAAGAGGACTGAATGAAGTGGAGACAGGCTAAATTGCTTTGAATGAAAAATGTTTGCTTGATATGGCTAAAAGAAAACTATTGTTATATATCTAACTAAACATAAGTTCAACTGTGTAATCTCAGTTCTGAACAAATTCAAATTACACTATTTTATGTGAACTCCTAAATGACCTTACTTTCAGAAACTGGCAATGCATCTGACACCATTCTTTCAGGAACCTGTCAGTCTACAAGATTGACGGCTCAGGGATTATAAATAGCCATTATCTACTTTGTCTCTTCAATCTTACAATAAACATACAGGCCAAAAGCAGGCCTTCTGCCGACCAGGTGTCATCTTTTTGTGTTGTGCACATATCCCAGGAAAGAGCGGCTGTCTGCCTGTTCCTAACACCTGTTCTCACAGCTCCCAAAGGACACCAACTCAAGCCTTAAAAGTATTAGCTGAGTTTCACCTGTTCAGGCTCACTAGTTGTGAAAAGAGTTTTTTAAATTAGTCCGTCAACATGGAATCCTTGTTATTTTGCTGTTGCAAGGCAGCAGCCAACATTTGACCTTTCCAAATTGAGAAAATACTTCTTTAACTCAATTTATTTTTAGTCAGTACAGTAATTTAAAAAATCCAACACAACATACAAATTATAATTAGATTTTGATCTTTTAAATAAGAATTTCAATATCCTGTGATTGGCGTTCAATTGAATTGATTTGTGTATACTGAACAGATCATTTTAATCATTTTATATTTATTTGATCATTTTAATTAGAATCATTTTAAAAATGTCATAATACGGTGTTCTGACTTTAAATATTATAATGATTAAACTGCAAATCAAACAAACTAAATCTAATACGCCATGTGTATTGAATTGTTTAAGTAATTAAACTTGTGGAAAAAAAGAAAAACAATACTGACAGAACTAGGCAGAAATTCCACACTTTTAAAAATAAAGGTTCCAAAGAAGAACCTTCATCAGTAAACCGTATTTAAAAGAAGAACCATATTTTCTTAGTGTGAAGAACATCCAAAGAACCTTACTCCACTTTAAAGAACCTTTTGTCAAATGGAAAGGTTCCATGGACGTTAAAGGTTCCTCATGGAACCAAAGATGCCAATAAAGAACCTTTATTTTTAAGAGTGTAATGGAGTCTATGATTCCATGAAGAAACTTTAACATCCATGGAAACTGTCCATAAAGGTTTTTTACAGTGGAAAAAGATTCTTCAGATTCTTAAAACCTTCTTTACACTAAGCAAAAGAAGTGTTCATTAAAAGGTAAACCCAACATGGTTCTTCTATGGCATGTCTGCGAGAAAATACAACATTTGGAACCTTTATTTTTAGCCATCTGCTTTTTTCTTGTAAAACATGGCAATTTCAAACTGCAAACTGACTAAACATCTCCAAAAGCAACCTGACTCTGCTGACTGCTTTCCTTCTAGAGGCCATAAAGTTATTATCGTCCATATGACAAAAACTTTGGTTGGGTCTCAGAAACCCAATTCCCCCTCTGGAACTTCAGAAGGATGTAGAACAAATATTGAAATATTGGGCAACAACACATCAGATGCCATATCATCCACCATGAAACACCAAAAGTGACAACTCTCCTGATGTGCAGCAAGAGCCTAAAAACAACCTTCTTATTCAGATCCATAGTTCAGTTATGGAGTTTAATCATTGGGAGCATTTTCCAGCTGACACACACAGCTCATAAGACTTCACACTATTTGTAGGTTGACTTCACCAAGTCTAACCACCCAAGTGTAAAATTCCAAATCAACCCTCAGATTAATTTTAGCTTCACAAGTCAGCTACTTCCAGCTGCGTAAATCCTCTCTGCTTGCAAAGCTGCAGTGTGCAGCACTATTGCAAGCAAGGCTGGCTGGGAAAATAAGGGCTGTTTTGAAAACAAAAATATGTCTACGAACATTATGCCACCAAAAAAAAAAAAAAAGGATGACAATCGGCAGGTATTTAAAAAAAAAACTGCCACAAGATTGTTGTTTTGACATGCATTCACATCAACAGGTGCATCTGCAGACAGACTCTGCAAAACAATGTTCTCCATAAAGCCTTACTCTAAACCAAAAAAATGTATCCAACTAATCCAACAATATCTTGAGTCTCCAACGATCTACTAACTTGACCTTTAACCTTTTACTATACACTTTACACTACAAACCACCCACTGGGGCCTCTATCCATAAACTACACTGACTGACAAAATCACCAAAACAATAATTAATGCAATTAGCAGCTGAATGCAACCATTTTAAATTTCAAATAAATGAAATAGTCAATAAAAAAGCAAATCCTGCTTACTAAACATAACTATATAGTGTCCAAAAACGTATACTAATGTGGTCCTGGTGCTAAAAGAGAGACAGACATAGATTGCAGAAAGAAAGTGAATGTGTTACCTACCCTCACTAGGACTCAGAGCTGTTGGGATCTTCTGTACAGCAACTCTATGTTTGAAAACAGAGAATAGACCCTCGCTCGCCCCCCTCCCCGGTAGTCGTTTCCCCCTTAAGCCCTCCCTTCTTCGCTTGCTATCTGGTTTGAGCTGAGACAGGGATACGAGCTACTCTTCATGAGGTCAGCATTTCATTATTTTGGCTTTGAGAGAGATTAATGACTATGAAAGAGAGGGACAGAGAGAGTAGGCCGACACTGGCTGCAGAGAAGGTCCATGTAGTCATCTGTTTGAGTAACTCAGGTTTACTCATTAAACACGTAACATTTTAGTAGAGAGGAGTGACCTCTAGGGTACAGAGGCGGTATTGCAAGTCAGAGAGACCCCTGAATTTAATGTCGAAGTTTATACATTGGCTGCATTGAGTACTAAGTGGGTTCTTCTTTCCAACACAAACAAATTTTATAGATGGCCCACTTTTTTTTATTTTTAATTATTATAAAAAATAATGACATCTAAAACGCTACATGACAGCAATCTTTAATGCTGTTTTAAATAATACGGACACATTATAAATACATATCACTACATAGTCCATTAAATGAAACAGTGCATTTAAAAAAACAATAAATAAAGTTACATTAAGCATATATGCAAAAATCACATTCAACTATGCAGCTTATTGCACTTACAAATACACTGGACAGAGATTTGGCAGCAAACATTTTTATGCAGTTGTACTGTATGTCACCAAAGAACATTTATTATTTTTAGATAGATAGAAAGATAGATGTGTATTGTTCTACATGCCTTGTTTAATAATGATCTTCTGGCGCAGATTCTTTGCAGTGGTGTCGGCTGGAGTCGCTGTGCCAGTGGAGGGCAGGCCATGGGCCGCCACATACTTTTTATAGGCTTCCCGGATGATCCTAAAGGCTTGTACATTAGCGTAGGGAATGTCTGTGATGGGGTCTCGGTAGAGCGCTGGCTTATGGGTAACAGGGCAGATCTCCTGGACAGGAATTCGAGGAGGTGGGGACTGGGGAAAGAAACGCTGGAAGGATTCATCATCACTGAATGTGATGTAGCTGCGGGAGCATTTGGCAGGCCCTGATGACATGGAAGGGTTTACAGCAGCTGTGTTTGCGGAGACGACACTAGGCGGCGCAGTAAGGGTTGATTCTGACTGGGAAAGAGCTTGTGGAGGGTGAGGGCCTGGATTCTGCTGGGCGTCTTGGTCCAAACTGTTAATGAGATGTGAAGATAAAATATATATAAAGATAAAAATATAGAGGTGTAATCATGTTTTTCTCCTTAAAGTTTTACACAATTTTGAAATGATGTGCATAGACAAATTATGTGTAATATATATATTACATACCTGTATATATGAAATAGTTTTTTCCACAACCATAACAAAGATGAAAATCTTTAACTCTTCAAACTTTAACATTTACAATTAACATTTAGCTTAATTAATAAATCTGAGTTTAATTGATTTATATTAATATTTATTAATTCATTAAGAATTATCCAAATTTTTCATTTGTATAAATTGATTTTTTTTTTAAATATTGTTTCTTTTGAAATTTTGTTTTTAATTTTTTATTCTATTTATATAATACTTAAAGCATGCTTAACATGTTTATTTAAATTTAAAAAAAGAGTTGTTTAAAAAAAAAATGTAAATGATGTCTGTACGCATGAGATTACTCAAAACAAAATTTCTCAGTTCACCTCTAAATAGAAAAAAATCACATTTGTTTTTGTTTTTTTAGTTAAAATTAATGAATGGAGGAGTATTTGTAAACATGAGAACACTTCAGAGACTTTATCTACATACTGTATTTTTAAGTGCCAAGCAATATAAAGGTTAGATAGATAAAAGCACCCACTCAAAGACAATAGAAGTCTAAAGTCTAAAAAGCAAGAGAAGTAAAAAGTAAACAGTCAGTAAGAGATGAGGAACCAGGTGAAGTACCCCTCTACATCCACGTTTTCCTCTTTAAGAGTGACGTCAGACACCAGTGGCATGAGCACAGAGTGATATCGGATAACAGATCCCACACACTGACGCTTCATATGAACCTGACGTTTCTTATCTGCCTCCAAACGCTCATAGTTTTCTGTCAAAAAAATCACAAACAGCTATTAGCATTCAAGTTTTATAGACAGAACAATTTGCAGTTATCAGTTATCAATTCCTCACCCAGTGATCGAAGGTTAATCTGTGCTGTGACCTTGGCCTCTGCTAAAAGTTCAGCCTGGGTCAAAGGTCGCTCATGTCTTGTACCCTTTCTTCGACGCGGAGCAACCTGCCTCTCCTGCAGTCTCAGGTACGTCAGCCGTGTGTGTTCTGTTGTTGACTGACGCACCGATGTCCTGTCTAAGACAAAAACAATTTCAAGGTTTACTAACATTTACTATAACTCTCTCCACGGTTTATGATGTGGTCGCTACGTGCTTAAATTGTTGCCATTCAAGGAAGAGATGTAAACTTGACTTATTGACAGCTTCCCCAACAAACACATTTTATTGCACTGGAAATCATCTAATTCACGTGAAGAAGAAACAATGACTTCAGAACCTGATGTGGTTTATGCAGAAAGAAAGTGGTTTATGAGTATATTGTAAATGTGTAATCAGAGGTTCATAGAAATTGTTATTAGTTTTGTAAATCTCTGTTATCATTAACATCTACTCACTTCCTGTTGGATAATGTTGTTGATACATACTGTTTGCTTTTTTCATAGAAACTATTTTTATGGCAGTCAATTCCTTGGAAAGAGGAAGGGTACAAAAAAAAGAAAAAAGAAAGAAAATAATACTGTTTGTGTGTCACTGCATAAAAATAATAAGGAAAAATAGTCCGATTTTAAGCAACTAAAAATCACATAAAACTATAAAAATTGATAAATGAGAATAACTGATATATTTCCACACATTCATAAAATTATTTGAAAATATGAAAATATACAGAATAATATATTGCGTTAATACAATATTACTATATAGCACTCAATCCATCAAGTTAAACGTCAAATCATCTTCCACCCACCATGTTGCCATGATTTTAACAAGAAATCCAACTGTCCAAAAATCTAAAAAAATATATATATATATTTCTTATCAGTAAAAACTTTATTTCTGATATAGCTACCATTTCAAATATTTTCATTTATGACATGTGTAACTATGCAAACAATAAAGTGAGACAAAACCTCATGAATAAATTCAGCTTTATCTGAACCTATGTGTTAACTCATGAAAGAGAAATGAATTAATTGAGTGTTTCAATTAAGATATTACATATAAAAAATATACTGCACTACATTTTTATTACATGTATCAATATATAGCAATACATGGTCCATGCATATATTGTGGTATAAGCACTAGTTTCCTAATATGTCACATGTGCATGTGTAAATAAAGTGCAAAAGTCTCACTCTTGCTGATGTCCTCCTGTAGTTCAGGGGGGTTGTATTTGTTGATCTTTGTCTTGTCTGTCCTCCTGGGCAGTTCAGCCAGTTTCCTTTGTTTTGGTTTTTGCCGCACCACTTTAACTGGCTCCTACACAAACACAAGGTTCTGGGATTACAAGTGGAGTAAATATGAAAATTCTGTCATTATTTACTTTCTGTACAGAATGTACTAGTCATTATTTTATATACAATTCCCAGGAATAAGGACTGAAACTTCAAAAAGGACGCAAAAGCACCATAAATGAATCATAAAACTAGCCCATACGACTCATGCACTATATTACCAGTCATCTGAAGCTATTTATGGTAGCTTTTTATTATGGTTTTATGGTTCTTTTTCTTAGCAACTCTCCTGTACCTTGTAGGCTTTGGTCACCACTCTGCTCTTTCGACGCGGCCCATCCTCCTCCTGCTCGCTGTCGGGTTCATCCCCTTCATCAATGTCAAAGTCACTGTCCACCTCATCTTCCGTTTCAGACAAGTCACCCTTATATTCTTCATCACCTGATTCCTGCAGAAATCACGTTTTCAGGACTCAAAGACACAGAGACACTAGACAGGTGCATATTATTCGCATTATGCATGGATTACATTCAATTAGATTAAATAGTGTATACAATATGTGACCCTGCACCACAAAACCAGTCAAAAGTTGCACTGGTATATTTGTAGCAATAGCCAAAAATACACTATATAGGGCCAAATTTATCGATTTTTCTTTTATGCCAAAAATCATTAGGATATTAAGTAAAGACCAAGTTCCATGAAGATATTTTGTAAATTTCCTACCGTAAATATATCAAAACTTAATTTTTGATTAGTAATATGCATTGCTAAGAACTTCATTTTGGACAGCTTTAAAGGTGTTTTTGTCTTCTTCTTTTTTTTTGCACCCTCAGATTCCAGATTTTTTAAATAGTTGTATCGGCCAAATATTGCAGTAGCCCCTCAATGCAGAACACAAAATCCAGGGGGCGTGGTTGGATCCACATCTAGGGGGTGGAGATTGGTAGGTTTATGTATATGTAAGATGGGAGGAGTTGGATCTGGATCCAACCACGGCCCCTGGATCTTGTGTTCTGCAGTGAGGACCATCTCAAATATTGTCCTATCCTAACAAACCATATATCAATGGAAAGCTTATTTATTCGTATAAATCTCAATTTCAAACAATTGACCCTCATGACCAGTTTTGTGGTCCAGGGTCATATATATAATATCTGATTTATTAGAATAATGCATGTATTAAATGAACTGTTAATATAATAAACATCTGATCACCCTTTTGTATAAATCTATTAATGCTTTGTATAAATTTGTTGAAATACATGTCTGCCCTATTATTGTGTTCTTTATAGAGATATATATACTTAACCTTACACAAAAATAAATGTACATACATTTTCCTTATGTACTAATGTATATAATAATTATGTATTGAATATATTAAATTAAATTAATTATTAATTAACAAAAATATACAGAACAATATATTATGTTAATATATTACAACATATTAAATACATAAGGATTTGCAGCTTTACGTGTATAGAAAATGTGGCTATATTTATATATTTATATTGTAATGTACATTCAGTTAGAATATATAATTTATACAATATATACCATATCTAATTTATTAGAATAACAGATTTTTGAAGCTGCTTTAAAACATGAATTGTGAAAATCTCTATACAATACATTGAGTTTAGCTAAATGGAAAGTGTAGCACATAACCAAACATACAGAATAACTAAATGTGAAATAATCAAAATGTAAAATTATATACAAAAACACGTATAAATATTATATACTGTGTATAAATTCCTTTTTTTATGATTATTATTTTTTAACTATATAAAAGCACAATGACTCCATAAAGTCATGTGATAAAGATCTCCTGACAGTCTCAAGTCCAAACGTTCATGCCGAAGTATAAATGTATTACAGCTGCGGACATGTGTCAACACAAGCCCATGGCAAGCTGTACAGGTGATATTTCATCACTCACGTCGTGAAATCCTCCATAGGTGGTCTTGTAGAACTCATCCTCCTCCTCTGCATCCAGCAGTCTGGACATGCGGTTTCCCGCAGTCTTTCGAGGAGCCCTGCTGAAAGCTAAACTCATCCTGACACCTAACGCTATTTCACAGATATGTAAAGACGATACGATGGGTATTTATAATTTAAATTAATGACATGACAAGTTAAAATAGAGCAGGTGACCAGATTTCAGGATAGGACTCAAATCTGTTGCGTAAAGCAAAATATTACTGCATCATCAGGAGCGCATCTGAAGGTTTTCAAAATTGTATCAGATCATACCAGCTTGACAGCTGAATAAATGTCAGACTCACTAGCCTAATGTGGTATTAAGAGAGTAATCGATGTAGAGATCTTGCTCCAGACCAAACTAATAGAACGAGGAGATTCATCCGCAGCCGCCAGGAGGAGACAGAGGTACAGTGAGGACGACTGCACTGAAGTACCCTCGTGTCCGGAAATGATTATTCAAGTTCATCTTCTGAACTCTCGCATAACACCAGCTGTAACGTTGCCAATTAAAATGACAGCAGGAAATTATATGAGTCATTCTATGAAACAGGTTTTCTCATTCAAGTCACAAAATGATTTGGTCTGGAAAATTTTCCCATTACTTTTCCAGTCTTTTATAAAAACAAATGTTATAAAATCTCCACAAACAAAAAACAGCATTTACCAAATGAAATGATTTAATAGCGGACATAAACTGAAACATATAAACTAAAATTGATTTAAAAATAATATTTTGGTTTATTCTTAAGTAACTTGTGACAGAATGTGGCTGCTGTTCTCCTTGTTATTAAAGGGGTCATATGATGTTGCTAAAAATAACATTATTTGGTGTATTTGGTGTAATGAAATGTGTTTATGTGGTTTAAGGTTCAAAAAACATTATAGTTTCTCCTCTATGCCCCGCCTTTCTGAAACGCGTCGATTTTTACAAAGCTCATCGGTCTGAAAAAGCAAGGGGTATGCTGATTGGCCAGCTATCCAGTGTGTTGTGATTGGCTGAATTCCTCAAGCGTGTGACGGAAATGTTACTTCGCTTACCTTATTGTGATGCCTGCGGCAACCACATGTGACGACCCCGGGCTGGACTCCGCTTCGTCCACGGTGAAAGCCGATCCGGCGATCGACAGCGCGAAGTTGAAGTATTTCCTCAGCAACCAGCACAGATCAGCTCCAGGCATGACGAAGCGATATCGTCCTCTTTTGGAAGACCAAACAAAGTAGTTTCGCTTTCACAACGAAGCACACAGCGCCTTCACAACATTGCGGCAGCAACAATACTACAGCGAGAATAAAAGTTACGCCTTCTTTCTTTGTGTGAACATTTGGGCGGCGTTATGCAAATCTTCCCACATAGTGATGTAGATATGTGGGGGCGTGTTAGAACGAGCCATTTTAGGTAGGTGTGGCTGACTCTGAACTTTTATAAAGAATATCTCTTTGGATTTGAGACTTTAGTCTTGCAACTTTACAGATCTTCTTTACGCACCAAGAGCTTGTAACACTCCAAAGAGAGCATCCAAGCATCCAAGTGTCAGCAATATGATGTTTCTATAAATAGTAGAAAATTTATGTTATGCTTGATGAATCAAATTATGACTGTTAAATGAGAGTAGAACGTGGCAACTTTTGAACTTGGCTCTTCTGAAAACTGTTTAGTGCACTTCATCAAATGTTATAAACTCCTGTCATGGAATAACTCATATATTTTTTTAGAAAAGATCATTAATTTGATCTTTTTAATGATTGGCAATGCCATTTGTACATAGCATTTAGTCTAAAAAAAAAAAAAAACTCAATGAAACCCTAAAAAAGTTCTTCACATATTTCAGATATGAACTGTATCAATCAGAAATTAAAGCAGCATTCCAAAACAACATTCCATTGTCATTGTTTTGCATGTTGTCATGAAAGACTCACGACGTCCAAAAATGCATTCAGACCATTTTTCCCAGGCCAGTTACACTGAAAGAGACTGATTCTTGTGAAGATGGCCACTCACTTATCAATCCCTGTAAATGTGAGACATACTTCAGATTAGCCAAGTAGCTTTGATTGTTATTTAATACACAAGGATTTGCTGCCAGTCAATTATTAAAGGCATGAGGCATTTTGAAGACCAATATTTTAAGTAGAATGAATGTGAAAATTGGCTGTTGGCCATTGGTCTTCAAATGCCTGGGGACTTACCTTTGTGGGTTTGAGGGGGAAATGCCAAGCCCAAACCAATTCAACGGTTTAAAAAAAATTTTTGCAAAAGTTCATGGTGAAAAACCTTGAGACAGAGAACCACCACTCATTTTACAGGAAAGTTGAATTTAATACAAAACAACAACACAGTGTCAAACTGTAATTCTTTAAATGAGACAGGTACTCATTACAGGACTAGAAAGTTAAAATCTACCTTAATTAATTGCATCTTGTCAATGATTAAAATAAACCATTCTTGGGTTGTGAGAAGAATTCCCCAAGAGGTGAAGATCATGTGAATTCCATGATTCCGTATTTGCTTTCCCTTTCCTGGTCTGGGAAAGGTTAAAGCACACATCCATTGCCACCCATGCAGATCTCTCTTGTTCATCCAGCCACACATGAGAATATCCAAATTTCCCTTGATGACCATTACGCAGGGATTTTCAAACAATGTATAAAATGTAATTTACCAAAACGGTGCTCATTGTATTTTTAATCTCTGAATTTACCATAGACAATATGCTTTTGCTAGTCTTTTCTGGGGAAAAAAAGTGCATGAAGCACTGACAGAACCCAATTGTCCTTGGAACAAAGCTGCAGTGTGTGTTTTAAGCAAACATTCAGTGTCATTCCTTCTCAACCCATTTACATTCATTTGAAAACCAAAGGTAAAACATGTGCACACCCACAAACCCTATCCTAACTACAAAGTTGACATACTTTAAATGTATGCTTGCTGTGTTACCCAAAAAGCAAGCAGATTTGTTTTGAAGGCTGTTAAAATGTTCTAAATTCCTACTCTGTTATGCATTCACTTCCTCCCACGCCAAAGGTTATTTACAGCAGAGGTGTGCTATAGCATATCAGTAAGGAATAAGGAAGATGTTGGTTCCAAGATATGGAAATGTAATGCAGATGTAATGCTTCCCTCTGCCAGATTACAACCATTCTCTATTCAGAACTTGAAGTTCTAGAACAGCTCTAGAATCATGTGAACCAGCTGATTCTAGAATTTATGTGGAGAATGAGCGGGTTTCGGCTTTTAAAAGAATGCTGATGCCCTCAATGAGCGCTTTGTATTCAGAATGGCATTTGGTTTCTTTTTTCTTTGATGTCTGGCTTTCGTCTCATTTTTTTCCCTTTCTCTCTCCCTCCCGCTGTCTTTTTAGAATGCAAAAACATTGGTGAAACTGAGAAGGGGCATGTTCATTCACAGAAGAAATCGAAGCTCCCCCTAACTAACTTGAATTATACTGCACTGACATTGCTAGTGTTTACAAGCTGGAGTCTGTTTGTTGTTGTTGTGCGGTACAGAGCTCAAAGGCTCTATCGTGGGCAGTGTGATTGGTACCATATGAAGGATGGCGTTGTTTGGGCCTCTGAACACAGATATCATTCAGGAGAGAGCTGAATTGGAATATGATCTCACAACTCTGGAATGTGAAAACACGCTGCTGCCGGGAAACAAGCTTTGTGGGGGTGTTACATATCCCCCATTTAGGCCAGTCTGGTACACGGACCACACGCTGCTGAAATGAGAGGCTAGATTAGATCAGAGGAAATGATAGATGAATCACGGGAATGTTAGACATCAGACAGAAATGGTGGATAAATGTTTCCTTATAAAGGTCTGTTGTCCAGTGTGTGTGTAGAGAAACACAGTGCATTGAGAACAAAACTAGTCCAGTTTGACTTGTGCTTGACCCAGTTAGCAGCAATTGGTAGAGCAAATCTCAAAGAGACACGTATGTTTAAAGGTATTTCTGTTATATAATTTTGTTGAGTCGATAAATTAGGTTTAGTTTGCTTTTGTTTGGGCTGTCATTCCCTTCTGCATCATTGTCCATGTCAAAAGCATTACATCGTGATATTACATAAGGCCACTGGTTCTGTTTGGGCATGTTCAGAGACCGGACTTATGTTTTGACCTCAGAACAGAATGTTTTTGTCTGAATCCGTGCTGACGTAATGTCTCAGATGTCCAGCCCACCGCTCACTCACATCATGACTTCTTTTTTCCTGAAGCAGAGAGAAGAATATACCAGATCAAGACTAAAACATCCTTTATCATCAGCATGCTTTTGAAACTTAATTTATCTGGCATTTTTCACAAATAAGGAACAAAATAGCGCTGAAACTCTCAAAAATGACAAATATTTCCACAAATGGTTTGCAGAAGGAATTGTATTCAACTCTCAGAAGGTTAAACTACCTAAAAAAAAATTGTTTTGCCATTTTTGTAACATTGTTACCAATTTAGGGCATCTAAATACAACTTAAAACCCATACAGCAATGATGTACTGTTATGTAATAGTTATTTCTAGCAATAAATATTAAATAAACAAAATGAAACGGAAAAATTCAGCAGGTAGCAGGGTTGAAAATTTAGCCTAACAAAGCTGTCGCTCAACAGAAGCTATAGTTAGTTCACTGGTTAGTTTGTAGTTATCATGTAAGATTTTTTTTTAATGTTTTTGCTCACCAAGGCTGTGATAATTTATTCAGAAATACAGTAAGTAGAGTAATATTGTGAAATATTATTATACTTCAAAATAGCTGTTTTCTATTTTAATATATTTTAATTCATAAATCCCCGTGATGGCAAAGTTGAATTTTCAATAGCCATAACTCCAATCTCCAATTCTCCAATTCTAATATGCTAATTTGGTGCTCAGGAAACATTTTTTATCATTATCAATGTTGAAAACTGTTGATTTTTGTGGAAACTGTGGCACATTTCTTTCAGGAATCTTTAATGAATAGAAAGTTTAAAAACAGCATTTATGTGAAATAACAGTCTTTACTGTCACTTTTGATCAATTTGATGCATCCTGTGGGACATAAGCCAAAAACTAAAGCTAAATGGCAGATACATGCTAACTATTTATTATTAGTTATGTTGACAATTATTAAAGACCACTCTAAACTGGAAAGATTTGCACACTTATATATAACATCTCTGAAAAAGTTTATCAATGCAGACATTTGAAACTGCCAAGCAGGCAGTAAACCCATTTACCAACAGCATCACTTTTCTTGTATAAATAATGATATACCAAAGTGTGAAAATATGCCATAAATCAGTTTAAAAGTGTCCAGTATCAGAGTGCATACAGAAGTAAACACCGCAGCAGGCACAAGTGACTGAAAGGTGGGCAGTTAAAATGACAAGACATATCTCATCCAAACATACACTGATATACACACCCTTTACTGACAATACAGCTGCTGCATGTGTCAAGCACATTATGTTCTTAAATACACAACCTGCCATAGGCTACGTGTGAGGAAGCATAAAGGTTGCAAAGTTGATTGCGCGAACATAAGCTAAAACCAACAGTGCAAATTTAACTTTTCACAGTGTACAAAAGTGATAAACTGACTCATTAATATTAAGATATGATTTTATTGTTTATTTTGTTGTTTATTTTGGTTTAAAATGTGCTTTTGGTCATTGAACAGAAAGAAGTCAAGGTGTATTCTCCTTCAGGCATGTAACCATCAAATCCAGATTCGTTTGAAGGGTGCGACGCATTCCAGTCATAGTACCTGGCTGAACACTCATAGTTAGAGGCATGTAGACTGTTAACTAACCTCATCAAACAACATCCACTTATCCTTCATCACCCACAGAACGAAACTATGAGGCACTAACAAGATATCCTTTATATAGGCCTCTGCATGCACTTATGGATCATTTTGCGGTGTCTGTCACCTTTTGATATAAACAAACTCTGATATTCCTTTAAAGCTTTGTGGTTGTCATTTGTCATGTCTAATGAAGATGCAGTTTGTCTTCAGATAACATTGTAAATGAATGTGAATCAGAATGGTTTTACTGGTTTGGTAAGAAAACACAGAAGTGAAATGAACAGGCTTTTCTTTTCCTCTAATGAAAATTGCCAAAATGTATCATTAATTGAAAAAAAAATTATGCAAAAGACACTGACAAAGTATTCGCAAGACTATGCAAACAATATGCAAACAATGACTATGACAAAAAAACAAGACAAAAGACAGAATGAAAGGAATGTTGCAAGTCACAGGAAGTACATACAGAAACTGTAAAAATGCTATGTAAAAAAAAAAAACATTTCTTGTTAGTTAAGTACATTTGGGTTTTGTGTTACATCTTATGTTGTTAAATGAATGTTTGTTGGATCATTTTAGTGTTGTGTGTTACCATGATAGTGTTTTGTATTTGTTTGTATGAAATTCATATATTTACCTCAACTTGTGGGAAAGCTATGTGTGATGTGCTTTGATTCTACATCTGACTTTCTTATTACAACCTGTGTTTTTAGGTTGTTTCAGTGTAAAGGTACGAAACAGATTTTAGTACTTCAGTAGGTTGGTATTTAACATTATATTTGTTAATAAATTAGACTTTTTGTACATTTAAGTTCAATCCGTAAAATCTAAAAAATGCTACCACAACGTTCTTGCAACCACAGCTACTACTAAATTTCACTGATCTTTCTACGAAGAACTTTTCGATTAGAAAAAACTTCATGATACTGTAGCAAAATTAAGCAATGAAACTCTAATATGAAATCACAGGTTTAACATTTGAGATTTCCGGTAGTTTTATCTTTGAACTGCCAAGCTGTTGTTGTTTGGAAAACTCCCAGGTTGAAGCAGCCAGCTTTTATTTCCCAGAAAGGTGGGAAGAAGACCAATGAATGCCAGAGTACAAGGACATCAAAACAACAGGCCGTCATTGCCAAACAGATCAGGCTAGGCCAACCTGGTATCAGGACATGTTGTGTCATGCTGTAGGTGACATCACAGGAACTGTACAGTGACAGAAGTGTAGCTCCACTGTGTACATGGTACATTTCTGTGGGGTTAGAGCAGCATTTGAAACTGCAGGCCTACACTACCAATGAATGTACTGAGATATTGAGATGCTTAAAGTGAAAATGACAACAAAGCCCTGCTGGAAATGTGTTTCTAAGTAACTAAACCCTGCATGGGAAAAAGAAAAGAGATCAACTGAAATAAGAGTCGGTCGTGGGAACAGAGCAGTGACAATCTCTCACGTGTTTACAGTTACTGTCAAGTTCACTGTCAAGGTCAATGTCCTATTAGTGTATAAATAATATGAGCTCAATGTTGTTTGGGCTTAATTCTTGCAACATGCTGAAGTATTTAAGCTTGATTATTTTGCAGACTGTAAAACATGAGAAATCCATCTGAAAACTGTTTTTTAGTCAAGGAACTATGCAACCTGATCTTATTATTCGTATTATTAGTACATAAACTCACACATTTTTGTGGATGCACCAGTTTAAACTGATGAATACGTATACATAAAGCAGTCTATTAATTTGGGGTGAAATTATTATATAATCTTGCCTGTGTATTATCTTTGGGTCTGCATGAATTAGTTTACTTTGTTAGTGCACTTCACTACATTAGTCTTGTGGTAAACAATTAATCTATGCAAGTGAATCCAGACACACACACACACAAAATCAGAAAATTTGCTTACCTTCTGGAATGACGTTTCTTTTCTGACGACATCAGCTTGAGCAGAACATCCTTAACCACTCGCTTCCAACCATCTGGACTGTACTGAAGCTGGTCACAACTTCTGATTCACACTAAAAACTTTTTTTTTTTTACAATGTACAAAATAATCGTTCGTGCAACACAGACATTGCAACAACGTGAGAAGTAATTTTCATGACAGTCAAATGGCATTTGATGGAGTTTCTTCATCTGAAAATTTTGGAGAAATTTGCCATCTCATTACTGGATCCTCTGCAGTGAATGGGTGCCACCATCAGAATGAGAGTTCAAACAGCTGAATAAATATAAACAGCTGATAAAAACATCACAATAATCCACGGGGATTCCAGTCTATCAATTAACATTTTGTGAAGCAAAAAGCTGCATGCTTGTAAGAAATAAATCCAAAATTAGGGCATTTTTTACTTCAAACCATTGCTTTCAGCTAAAATATGAGTCCTCTATCCAAAATATTGCTTTGTCTAGTGAAAAGGTAATCTCAACTGAATCAGGAGAGAAATATGCACAGATCAAGCAAAGTCTGCGGGGTGTTGCGACTGACCAATCAGAATCACATAATCCAGAGAGCTGTGTAATACATTTGTATAGTTACATTTACTATTAAACGGATATATTTGAGTCTCTAACCCTAACCTAAACCTAACCACTCCTCAACAATACAAAAAAAAAGCAATAGGCAGATAATTTTACAATGATGACCATGTTAATTGGAATATACTATAGATTTACCACCACACTTTACGTACTGTAAACAATAATGAGATCACGTTGCAGGATGAACATTTAACCTCTTTAATTCAGCAATGCATCTGAGACTCTAAGGTTATCGGTCACTCCACTCAAGTTCATAAGGTGGATAAAGGGGGTAAAAAACAGTTTAAACATGTTAAAAAGACCATATGGAATGTATTATTTCTATATACATAGAATATATAACGTCTGACAGCATCTGATAGTTCTCTTGAACACTGTTCTCTCATGAAACAGAAAGGAATTTGCGTAAGTATCCGAACCTGTAATAGCAAGTTTTTTAAAAGTAAAAAACACCCACACGTTTGATGGCAGTACTTTTGCAACAGCAAAAAAAATAAATACTCTAAAAATCTTGCATAAAAGCAAGCTGTATATTGATTATATGCTCATATGTATGAGTAAAGAAACAAAGACACCTGCAAGCTGCTGACAACCTTTGGCCTATTTACATTATTGTGCAGCACATGCAAAACAGCTGACAGGTGAAAAATTATACCTTTATATTTATCGTGCCTTGCATGTGTTTACATTTTATCATCTGCAACATAAAACTTCTGAGGATTTATTAGTCAAAGTGAAATGTTTCCTCATTTACATTTCTTCTCAGGCAGAGTTATCTTACACGCCCTAGAACAAACATGCTGTAGCAAGACATTCCTTGTCAACACCTTTTCCAAACACGACACTTTGCATTTAGGTTGCTTTTCCAGACATTAATTTTTTGACATTGGGAAAAGAATAAAAACAATGCAGAACACAACAAACAAAAAACTTTGCATCATGCAAAATAATGACAAAAAATAAGTAAAGGGGAATCCTGGTTTTCTGATACCTTCCTGGATGTAAATAGGTGTGGTTTTGGCAGTTTCCTTGTACACATTCCCAAAGAAGAGCTCAACGATCTCTCTTTTTTGTATACTTTAGATTTAATAGTGGGATACATGCTTTTAAAAGAAAGAAAGAAAGAAAGAAAGAAAGAAAGAAAGAAAAAAAGAAAGAGTGTACCTAGTTTTCCACCAAAAAAAATATCACAACATATATTTTGATTTTCATATGACAGCACGTGACAAAAAAATCCAGACATTACCATGATTATCAGCTTTTCAAATATCAGAAAGGAGCTGAAAGAAGAAAAATTCCGTAGGACTGTATTTGCAATTTCCCCTTGTAATATGATCTCAAAAAAAAAAAATCCATTACATCATGATTACCAACAGTTTTGATTGGATGACTTGTAATAATTGAAGAGTTTCACTTTTAAACACCTCATTCCGGTAGATAGGGTAGACAGATCAATCTTACATAGATCAAAGTACAAGCCACATACAGTGCGTGTTCAGATATGGACCGTTCTTGAACGTCATCCTTCTATGACACGTGTGTCAAATTCCAGTCCTGGAGGGCCACTGTCCCGCGGATAGCTCCAACCAGCTCCAAAACACCTGCCTGCAAGTTTCTAGTAATCCTGAAGATGCTGATTAGCTGCAGATTTGTTTAATTAGGGTTGGAACTACACTCTGCAGGACAGTGGCCCTACAGAAACTGACAACAGCTGGCAATTACCATCTATCTGTATTTTAGGGGCATTCAATATATTATTTTCTTCATTTTCCTGGAAGACCTTTTCTGTGCATAATAGTAAAAAATATGATATATATATTATTATAAATATAATATTATATTATAGTTATTTTATTACATTATAATGCATAGATTACAAGACTATGTCCTTTCTTTGAGCATTTGCAGGTTTGGAAAGTAGTAAAAGTACCAAGAAGCTAATCTTACCAGAATCTTAAGCAAAAGTAAAAGTAAATCAATAGATTTCTGCTTCGGTGAAATAATTTACCTACAGGCATTTAAAAGGAAAAGAGGATGAGACACTATTACTGGTATTGGTTTTTATCTCTCAGAAAAGACAGGATGATGAAATATACTATGGCAGCAGACTAGGCCTATATGATACATATGATATAGAGATATGAAAGTGCTTGAATTAATACAAAATTTGTTTTTTTAAATCTCAAATTATGGTAATACATCACCAAAAAGCTGGGGTTTTAAGAAAAAAAAACATTTATTTTTTATTTCTCAGAAAAACACAGAAGCTTATACAGTATATGAAATATATATGGTTAAAATTAGGCTATACAATCTCAACCGTAAAGCCATGTTGGCCAATCAGAAGCCTGAAAAAGTTTCCAGTAGGCGGAGATAACAGCGCATGCTCCGACATCATAATCCAAAATCTCCGGTTTCGCTGTCTACACGATAACACTGCAACCGGAGTTTTTGAAAATCTTTACCCTGGCAGGAGTTTTCAAAAATGTTCGGTTTCAGTGACCAGGTGCTGCGTTTGCGTGTGGACGAACTTCCAAACCACATAGAAAAAGCTGCGGTTTTGAAAATACCCGCGTTCGGGGGGGCAGGGACTTAAATACAGGGCTTAACAAGGGGTAATTACAAGACACAGGTGAATCAAATGACTAATCAACGAGAGGGGAAAAACTGGGTCACGGGGAGCACATGGGAGAAAACACAACAAAACAGGTCCATTTTCCTGACATATCACCCCCTCCCGGAAAGTGCGTCCTTGCGCCGCAGGAATAACAAAGGGAGTGACGGAGGGGAACTCAGGAGGAGGTTCGGGTGGAGGACGGACAACTGGGAGGAGGACGGCAAACAGAATCCAGGGTGGAGACGGCGGAGGGAGGAGCCAGGGAGGAGACA
>NW_015540949.1:285254-287401 GCF_001515605.1 Sinocyclocheilus anshuiensis
CAGAGCCAGGCGGGACCCAGGCCACAGCCATGAAGGCGACCCACGGTGGAGCTGATGGAGGGAGGAGCCATGGTGGAGGAAGGGCTGACGACTCCAGGGGGCCGACCGATGGCAGTAGAGCAGGTGGAGGAGCCTGAGACAGAGACGGAGAGCAGATGGCTCAGGCGACTGAGGTGGGGATTCGGAAGGCCGCAGTGGAGCCGGAGCGACAGAGGACCAAGGAGGAGCCAGACAGAGGAGCCTGACAGAGCCAGAGGGACGGAGGGACGAGGCGCAGCCAGAGGTGTGGAGTCCCGAGGCGACGGATGGTCGACGACAGACCAAGGCGGAGCCGGAGGAACGAGGGCAGACCAAGGCAGAGCCGGAGGGATGAGGGAGCCCGGCGGAGCTAGTGGACTGCCGGGTCACAGCGGAGAGGAGGGAGCTAGGAGCCATGGTGGAGCCACTGGGTCGACGGGCCGAGGCGGAGGCAAGGGATTATCCAGCCACGCTGACGATGGAGACTGGCAGACCCGTGGTGCTCGCACCGAACAGATGGAGGGCTGAGGGTGAGCAGAGGGGCTGCCAGATGATAGCGGTGGCGGGAGGGTGGGTGGGTATTTCTGAGCCTCCGGGCTCTCAGGGCTGGTGTGCGCTGCCCACACACACCAAATAGCGACTCCCAGCATGAGGAGCGCGACTGACAGGGGAACGACAGGGCTGCACTCGGGAACAGAGTCTCTCTCTGAGCAGAGTGTGGAAAAAGGAGCCCTCTCTGGGCTGGACGGAGGGACAGGAGCACTCTCTGAGCTAAACTCAGGAACGGGAGCCCTCTCTGGGCTAGACGTAGAAACAGGAGCCCTCTCTGGGCTGGACGGGGGGACAGGAGCCCTCTCTGGGCTAAACTCAGGCTGGGCTCTGGGTCTGGCTGTGCTCTGGATCGGGGTCAGACGCTCTCCAGGATGATAGCTTCCCTCCAGCACAGTCCAGTGGTGTCTGGGAGATCGACGGGGCGGTGGTAATTAGCCCCAATCCAGAACAGTGAGTTCAGCGCAGCGTCGTCGAACGCCGATAAAACGGCGAGCTGGCTGAACTCAACCGCATACTCCAAGAAGGGCAGGTCCTTACGGGCTAGGGAGGTGAACAAAGCGGCGAGGGGATCCATGGGGAAAAACACGGGAAACAAAAAAACATAGTACAAAAAACGGAAATCAAATGGAGGGAAAACACAAAGTAACATTTTTTCCTGGTCTTCCTGATTCTGCCACGGTTGTCTACTGTGTAGGAGTGAGGAACACAGAGACGAAAGAGAGTTACAAATAACAGTCTTTAATAATCCAAACAGGGGTAAAGCCACGGTCACACTAGACTTTGCGCATGCGAAATTCGTTCGGATGGTGCTGCGAAAAGGGCCAAATGACGCAGCAGGATATGACGCGCCAAAATATCCTCACTAGTCATAATTATTTTCTATTTAAGTGACTACAATCAGTCACAAGTATAGTTAAAGGGGTCATATGATGCAATTTCAAGTTTTCCTTTCTCTTTGGAGTGTTACAAGCTGTTCGTGCATAGATGAGATCCCTAAAGTTGCAAAGACTAAAGTCTCAAACCCAAAGAGATATTCTTTATTAAAGTTAAGACTCGTCCACACCCACCTTTAAACACGCTCCCACAGGTCTATGTCAAGATGTGGGATGATTTGCATTACACCGCCCAAATGTTCACGCAAAGAAAGAAGGCGTAACTTTGATTCTTGCTGTAGTATTGTTGCTGCCACCACCGCCATGTCTTGGAGACGCTGTGTTTCATCGTGAAAGCGAAACTACTTTGTTTGGTCTTTCAAAAGAGGACACAACTAGAAATCAGTGGTTAAGTTGTATTTACAACACTGTTCCAGAACAGTTGAACCCAAATATTCAGATGTGTGCAGTGCATTTTTACAGAGGACTGTTTCCTGAACCTGGCAGAGTAGACTACAATGCCCCGGCTGTGCACAAAGGTTGTTTCTATAAAGTGGGGCAATTCCAACTCTGCGAGGACAGTCTGGCGCTTCTGACTCACAGCATATAAGTACGTTTTCATATTTAAAGAATTTTCCACTGACGATTCAAACGTGAATTTTGAGCAGTGTAGAGCAGCGCTTGTTGTTTGTCATTTCTCCGATC